>NW_027186354.1:900995-956416 GCF_028583685.1 Petaurus breviceps papuanus | reverse complement strand
ATTAAGGTGCAGGTGGCTTTGGGAAACATTTCCAGCAAAAGAGAGAGGGTTAAAGTCCTGTATAAAAAGAGTAAGTTCTCCTATCACTGGTGCTTCTCAATTGGTAGAGTTTCTGGAGGTGTAGAATAGTGACTCCTGCTTCTTTACAAGACCAGGGTGGGTAAGCACATCATTTGGGGGTGGGCTTTGGCCTGTTTGGATGCTGTCCAGATAGGATGATGTGTAGCTGTGAACATGCAATGGTTTGTTACTCCAACTGGAGGTAATTCATTAACTGATCAGTTCTCTATTGGTAAGAGGTGACCCACATGAATTATCAGTGACCAGAACTATAGTCAGACCCTTTTACCTTGGTGTGATAGTCAAGAGGGAATGAGGGAGGGAGGGGAAAAGTTGGAAATGGAAAGGGAAATACTCCAGTACAGAAAAGAGGACTTTGCATTAGGATTTTTCAGATAGAGTTGAAATAAGGAAGAAACTAGCTCTGGGGCATTCTATAAACTGTGTCATTCAAGCCAATGTGTGGCCAAACTAATTAAATTAATTAAATTTTGATTTAAAAAAATGTGTGCTTTGTATACTCATTCATTCTGATGAATTGTTTTATTTTCTACTTTTAAAAAATATTATTTTAAAATAAATATTATTGATGTTATCCCCAGTATCTTTCCTCCCTCCCAGAAAGACATTCCATATAACAAATAATATTTTTCAAGACAAATAAAAAGGAAAAGGAAAAATAAGAGGGAAAAAATCATCACAACTAATCAATACATTGAAAAAGTCCGAAAATATGAGCAATATTAGAGGTAGCTAAGAGGTTCAGTGCCAACCTCAGTTTCCTTATCTACAAAATGGGCATAATAATAGCACTTATCTCCCTGGATTGTTATGAGGATCAAATGAGATGATATTTATAAAGTGCTTAGCACAATTGCCTGGCACATAGTGAGTACTATATACAGACGGTTATTGCTTTATGGATTCTACAGACTTTTACATAAAAATCATCATGAGAGGGACGGCTAGGTGGTGTGGTGAATAGAGCACCAGCCCTGGAGTCAGGAGGACCTGAGTTCAAATCCGGCCTCAGACACTTGACACACTTACTAGCCATGTGACTATGGGCAAGTCACTTAACCCCAACTGCCTTCCAAAAAGCAAAAAAAAAAAATCATCATGAGAATTTGTCCATGGACATGGGGAAGGGAGAAAGGAAAGGAGGCAGGAAGGGGACTGTGGGCCTGTGGAGGGAAGGGGCCAACACACAGTTTAAGGACACAGGGAGGCCTGGCCAGAACATAGCAGGGGAGGAGAAAAAGGGGTAGACATGGACTTAGGAGAGTTGGAGTGACATGTGGGGCCAGGAACAAGAGCATAGACAGAAGACAGACATGTGGGAGCCTGGCAGGTGGGCAGAGTGCCCCTAAATCAGAAGCACATCTTTTCTTTTGCTTTCACTTGGAGGCTTTGTTGTTTTTTTTGGTGGGGAGATGGAGATAGGCTACAGCATGCTGAGCCTAGAGGAGCAGAGAGAAAGCACAAATACTGTCAAGTTAAGATAGGTGTTTTTAGAATGAGGATTTCTTTCATAACTGTATGTAAAGTTGAATTTGTATATGTAAAGCTAGAAATGTTTGCAAATGCTTATTTCCTTCCCTTCTTTCTCTGCTTTCATGAGTTATGCTTTATCTTTATAATTTTGTTACATTCAATTTTGATTGTATGTGTCTAGTTCTTTTCATTTACATTGTTATAGTTATTGTATATTGTTTTCTTGGCTCAACTTACTTCCCTCTGTATTGGTTCATGTAGGTCTTTTCTATGCTTCTCTGTATGCACCACATATATCATTTTTTTTTTTTACAGCACATTAGTATTTCATTATATTCATCTACCATTGTTTGTTTAGTAATTCCCCAAAAGATGGGCATTTGCTTCCCTCTCCCCTGAAAAAAGTGCTGCTATAAGTATTTTGGTGTATATGGGAATTTTCTTCTTACTGATGGCTTCCTGGGGTTAAAAGCCTAGAAATGATGTCTCTGATTCAAAGGATATGTACATTTTAGTCACTTTATTTGCTTAATTCCAAATTGCTTTCCAAAATGATTGTATCATTTCACAACTCCACTAGCAAGTATTTGTATTTCTTTCATTCTACAACCCATCCAAAATTGGCTATTGTCTTCTTCTTTTGGTCATTCTTGCCAATTTGCAGTGTGAGGGGAAACCTCAGGGTTGTTTTGATTTTTATTCATCTTATTCATAATTTGGAACATTCTCTCAGGTGGTTTTGAATACTTTGCAATTCTTTTGAGAAGTGTTTGTTCATATCCTTTGACTACTTTTCTATTGGGGAATAGCTATTAGTCATATATTAGTCATAAGTATATATGTATATATTTAGTAATTGTTTATATGTCTTGGATACCAAACTCTTATCAGAGAAATTTTATACAAAGATTATTTTCCCATTTGACCACCTCCCTTTTTATCCTAGGTGCATTAATTTTGTCTGGGCAGAAGCTTTTCAGTTTTATGTAATCAAAGTTATATGTTTTTTCTTTTGTAATTGTCTCTATCTCTTTTAATTTTTAAAAAATAATATGATCTTTAATATTACAGTAATGTATCCATTTAGAATGCATTGTTGAATATGATATAAGGTTTTTGTCTACACCTAATTTCTGCTACTCTGCTTTCCAGTTTTCCCAGCAAGTTTGATTAAATTAAGGAGTTTTTTCCTCAGTAGTTTATGATTTCCACTTTATCAAACACTAGGTTATTGAGTTCTCTTGTTTCTGATTCTCCCTTGTCTGTTCCATTGATCTCTCTGTTTGTTTGGTTTGTTTTTTTTTTAAACCAATACAGGATAGATTTGATGATTGTAGTTGTCATTAGTTTCTTACTACATTCCTTTTGAAAAACTCTAACTTTTTCTAGATTGAACTAGGGAAAAGTAAGTTTTTCTACAGTTCAGAATTTAGAGAAGGGATCTTTGTGCCTATGTGTTTTTTGTGCCACATGTGATAGTATTAGGCAGTGAGCAACCAGACCAATTCCAGACACGAGGTAGAACCTACACAGCTGGGACAAAGAGCAGATGGGGATCTAGGTGAGGTGGGACCAAGACCAGCTGTGGACACTATAGCATCTTCCTGCCCTGACATCTCATCACAAAGAGTCAGTAATCTGGCTGTGGGATGAAGGGGTTCAAGTCTCTGCTCCATGATGGGAATTGTGGAATGGGTCTCAGGCAGTTTCCTGGAAGACAGAAAGTAGCTAGACATAGCTTTGAGTCTCTAAACCCTAGATGACTCTCACAAGGAAGGAACTGAGTTGGGCTTCATAATGAATTTATTTTGATTTTCCGCACCCCCATTTCATTATAGTATAGCTTAGAACTAAAGCAGATGTATGTACATTAAAAATTTGTGGAGAGACTTACAGTGTTTGGAAAACTTTAGCATTGGGGGCTGCTTCTTGGAAAGGCAGAACTGGGCTGTGTTCTGAATCTTTCAACCTATAACCCATCCTTTTAGCCATTCTGGCTACATCCATTTCCAGGCTTTCTAACATTCTCATTGGCTTGTGAAAATTGCATTCTTTCCACGAGTAGGCACTATAAGGAGCCCACAGTTCTCTCTATATTCAGAATAAGAAAAATGACATCAATCTGTGAGTCAAGCACATACTTAGTACCTTTAAATAGAGACTTTACTGAAAATGCAACACTATTGGAAAGATCAGTTCAGTTCACCAAACATTTACTGGGTTGGTTAAACTATAATTCCTATAATAAGATCTCTTTGAAAGGAGAAAAACATGAGTATACAGTATTTACTATTATTGATTATAGGCGTCTTTCGGGTTTTATATGTCAAGTTTTGGGAGAAAGTGCAACCTTTCTTAAACTTAAACTCCTTCAACAATTTAAACTCCGATCTGCGACCCATTGTGCTAGGTTGGTTGATAGGTATTAGCAATGAAAAGATGAAAGAAAATACAATCCTTCCTATAAGGGAGTTTGTCATATAATAGGGTAGAATAAGATATATAATCCAGTACAAAACAAGAATGTGATCAATACAGTGGAAGGGTCCAGACAAAATACTATGAAAATATTATATTCCAAGCTCAACTGTCCTTCATGTGGTGGCTACTAGATTGTGTGTCATTCTGACTAAAACTTCCCCTTATTTGAATTCTTTTTGGCTCTTTGAGGTAGTTTTTCTTTGACCTTGGAGTTCTGGATTTTGTCTGTAATATATATAGGATTTCTTCTTGTTGGTTTTCAGGAAGTGAATAGTGGATTCTTTCTATTTCTGCTTTACCTTCTGGTTTTAAGAGATCTGGGCAGTTTTCTTTTATGATTTCTTGAAATATAATATCGAGGACCTTTTCTTAAGTCATGTCATTTAAGTAATCCAATGATTCTAGGGCACCTAGGTGGCACAGTGAGTAGAGCACCAGCCCTGGAGTCAGGAGGACATGAGTTCAAATCTGGCCACAGACACTTAACAATTACTAGCTGTGTAACCTTGGGCAAGTCACTTAACCCCAATTGCCCTGCCTTCCCCCTTCCAAAAAGAAAAAAAAAGTAATCCAATGATTCTTATTTAACTCTTCTTCCTTTTTTTTCCCTCTTTGGTTTTGCTGCAAGATACCTTACATTTTCTTCTGTATTTTTACAACCTTATTATTTCTTGATGTTTTGTGGAGTCATTAGCTTCTAGTTGTTCAGTTCTAATTTTAGGGAGTTTTTCCTTTGCTAAGGTGGGTTTTTTAAGCTTCTTGTCCCAAACTGTTAATTATCTTTTTTGTATCTTTCTTCACTTGTATAATAATATAATTTTACTTGCCTTCTTTCTCAGTGGGCAGGGAAGGGGTGGGAGAGAGGGAGAGAATTTGGAACTCAAAATTTACAAAGAAAAGAATGCTAAAAATAAATAAATAATAAAAGTATTTAAACAAACAAAAAAATGAGTCCAGTTTTGGATCTGTTGAGTTTGAAATCTCTTTGGCATGTTTGGTAGTTAGTTGGAAATGCAGATCTGGAGTACAGAGAATTTCAGACTGAAAGTATAGATTAGGGGGTCATTTGTATAAAGGCGATAATTAATGTAATAGGAATGGATATGATTATCAGGGAAGGTAATATAGAAGAGGGTCAAGGATATCAAGTATTTGGGAATACCTGCAATTATGGGATAGGAGAAAGATGAACCTACAAAGGAGACAAAAGGAACAGCAGTCAGAGAGATGGAAGTATGGGAGTCTGGTGTTAGGGAAGCTGAGAAGAGAGAAAATGAGGAATAGAGAGTGGCCAGCAATGTCAAAGAGAATGAGGACTGAAAACAAAAAGCTGGTGAATTTGATGAGCAGAAACTATGAAGATACTTAGCCTTTTTCCTGGGTATCTATTGTCAGAGTTATTTTAATCCTCACCTAATTTCTTTGGGGTTCTGGGCAGATAACCGAACTACTGGACTGTTTTCTCTTCAGTAGAATTGTTCAGGACAGTCCTTTGACTTAAGGGTACTCCTTTTTCCCTCAGTGGGAAGTCTCAATTTTCTTCTCTCCTCCCCACCCCCCTTAACTTTTAAAATTCTGAACAAGCAAGAAAAAAATTCTTTTTAAAAAGGAGCATTTGAGTATGCAAAGTGAAATACATAGAGAGGACTACATTTAAAGCCACGAGGTTTGGGGCAGCTAGGTGGCACAGTGAGTAAAGCGCCAGCCCCGGAGTCAGGAGCACCCGAGTTCGGTTCCAGCCTCAGACACTTAACACCCACACAAAAAAAACTAGCCGTGTAACCTTGGGCAAGTTACTTAACCCCAGTTGCCCTCCAAAAGGCAAAAAAAAAAAAAATCCACGAGGTTCTCCACACTACTTACTTTTAAAAAATGTTTATAATAAATTTAGCCCATTAGTTTTAAGTGTGTCTTGCTTATCCTTATGAACTTTCTTTTGTATTCCACTGTGCCGTTAGAAATGTTTCAGTGGCCCTCCTCTTTTAATTCTCTTTATTTTACCATCAGCATTGCTATATCCCACCTTCCCCTACATCACTAATTAAGAACAGAAAAAAAGATACCCTTGTATCAGGTAAAGCATAGTCAAGAAAAATAAGTTCACACAGTGACCAAATCCAAAAATATATTTTTCCTTCAGTACCTTGAATGCAGCACCTCTCTGTCAAGATATAAGCAGCATATTTTACCATGCATCTTCTGAAGATGTGGTTGGTTATTGCTTTTGTCAGATTTCTCAAGTCTTTCAAAGTTGTTTTTCTTTACAGTGTTATTTTCATTGTATCTGTATTAGTTCCTACTTTCCAGGATTCTCTGAAATTGTCTGACATATTATATTTCTATAGTAGTCTGTATAGGTACTATAATAGACTGCTGTTTGTTCAGCCATTATCCACTTCCAGAAAGAGAAGTAATGAACTCTTGATTCAATCTTGAGTGCAGATTGAAGCATAGTTATTTTACTTTCTTTATTTTTGTTTGTGTGTGTGTGTATTTCCTTTTGCAACATGACCAATCTGGAAATACATTTTGCATGACTTTACCTGTAATCAATATCATATTGCTTGCTTTCTTAAGGGTTGGGGGAAGGGTGAGAGGGAAGGAGGAAGAGAATTTTGGAACTAATTTTTTTTAAATGAATGGTAAAAAATTTTTATATGTAATTGAGAAATATTTAATGAAATAAATGAAAGTATATTTTCAAAAACACTAGGAAGCATAAGAATAAATGGAACTTTCCATTAAAAAGGCAGAAATGGGTTTTTTTACAAGGACTGTTCAACCTAGAAGATATAAAAAAAATCCTAGAGAAAATGGAAGAATAAGTAGCTTAGAAGCAAAAGTGCTAAATGTTACCTAAGAATCAGATTTCCTAAAAACTAGAATAAACTAAACAGGAATAAGTGACTATATGAGACAGAAAGAAACATCAGAACAAAATCAAAAGATTGAAAAAATAGAAAACCATGTAAGATACTTAGTATCAAGGTATGTCAAGGTATCCGGTCCAGAGCATGTCATAGCCAGAATCCAAAACTCCCATGTTCTTCCTTGTCCTCAAATAATGCCAACATCCAGAAAGAAAGAGTTCAAATATCTAGGAACCACAGTCAGAATCACATAAGATGTGGCAACTTTTACTATAAGCAAGAGGAGTTCTTAGAATATAGTTTTCAAAAAAGCACAAGAGTCAGTCTTAAAACCAAAATTTATTTACCTTGTAAACTGAGGAAAAATCCTGCAAGGGAAAAAAAAATATATCTTTAATGGAATAAAGGACTTTTAGGGCATATTTGATATAAAGAGCAGAGCTGAGTAGTAACTTTGAAATACAAACACAAGGGTCCAGAGAAATCTGGAAAGTTAAATATATTTGATCAAATTTAAGCAGCTATATAATGATGAAAGGCTAACATTCTAATAAGGGGAGGAAAAAGTAAGTGTCCCTTCAGAACTTTAATGTCTTCATAGGATATTTGGAGCAGGTGAAAAAAAGAGTATACTCATATGGAGGAAAGAGTCATGGAAGAGGG
This sequence comes from Petaurus breviceps papuanus, assembly GCF_028583685.1. Taxonomy (NCBI): domain Eukaryota; kingdom Metazoa; phylum Chordata; class Mammalia; order Diprotodontia; family Petauridae; genus Petaurus; species Petaurus breviceps. The sequence goes on along the minus strand of NW_027186354.1, from coordinate 948,848 downwards.
TATCAGATGACCTTACTCTCATCTGAACTGAACAGAACAGGGTTGAACACACATTTTAGTATAGAAATACATCAAATTCAACAGGGAAAGAAGGCAGAATGTAGTAGGGAGGGATGGTGGTCAGGGAGGAGGATGATAGCCTTTCTTGATCCTGAAAGGGAAAGGGGGATGGGGAAGAAAAGCAAAGAAATAGACTCTAAGGGGGGTACCTAAGATTGCTTCTTAGATAGTTGGGCAATGGCTAAATAAATGGTGGCATATGAATTATTGCTAATAAGAAATTATTAAAGAGAATTTCAGAGAACAATTTCAATATGAGCTGCTGCTGAATGAAATAAGCAGAACCCCAAGAATAATTTGTACAAGGACAGCAACATTGTAAAGAAAAATAACTTAGAAAAACTTAAGAATTCTTATTTTAAAAATTACAAACCAGGGCAGCTAGGTGGCACAGTTGAATAGAGCACCGACCCTGGTGGGGAGGACCTGAGTTCAAATGTGGCCCCAGACACTTAACATTTACTAGCCATGTGACTTTGGGCAAGTCACTTAACCCCAATTGCCCTGCCTTGTCCCCTCCAAAAAGCAAAAAAAACCCCAAACATTACAAACTATGTTTTCAGACAACCTATGAGTGTTTACCTACTTTCTGACCAAGAGGTGGTGAACATAATGGTGCAGACATGCATTTTTTGATACAATCATTGAGTGGATTTCTTTTGTTGATTACTCTTGCTTGTTACAAGTTTTTTTTTTCTTTCAGTTTTTAATTGGATTGAGGAAGGGAGGTTAGTAATAGTGATGCTGAAAAACAGCCATTGTAATATTTTTTTAAATGCAAAGAAGAGAACAAAAGTAAATTCAGAGAGAAGTATAGACAAGCAGGTTAATTTTGAAAGTAATGTAGAATTTTTTATATACTTTTTCTTTAAAAACGTGTTATGAAGTGGAGATGAACAGTTTCATATAACATCCTCTTTTATGTTCTGTTGTGTGTATTGAAATGCTCTTTTGCTATTTTGAGTTCAGCATAAATTTCTTAAATCAAGTGAATTTGTAGTTAGACTTTAGTTAAGCTTGAGTTAAAAAAAAGCCTGTGGTCTTTTAAATTTCCCATGTATGTTTCTGAGGGGGACAATTTTTCAAATTTATTTTATTAATAAATAATTCAAACGACATTTACTAAGCATCCCATAACCTTCAGCTTGTTTTTTTTTTTAAGTTAAAACTAAGATGAAAAAGGATCCCCCCCCCACTTTGGTCATTATAATCAAGAGAAGTAGAGTGTCTTGATATGGTAGTGGTAGCATTGTCTATATAATTTACTGAGCCCTTGGATTTGGGACTGGGGACAGAAAATTGAAAGCTAGAAAAAAAAATATAAAAGTCTCTATGATAGAGACCTTATTGATCTAAGACTGAGACAATGACTGGCTCCAATGTGCCTTCTCCCCACAAGTTAAATTGTTGTTCCCTCTTCCCAAATGACAAAGAACTTCTCAACATTTCCTGAGTTGTTGACTTTTTCTCTGTTCCCTTTCTTTCTTTTGATTATTTAGTTGAAGACCTGATAAAATACCTGGATCCTGAGTACATTGATCGGATTACTGTTCCTAATGCTGCCAAATTGCAATTCATCTTAGCAGGTAAACCAGTAGTGAGTTTTTCCTACTAGGCACCAGTAGTGAATCTTATATCCATCTAATTTCTGGACCACTTTAGCCTTGGAGAGGTTCCCTACTCCTGAAGAGACCAGCTGGAGTCAAGGTTTAATTTGCTCTGAGCTAACACCGAAAGGCCCAGCCCAATCTAGACTATCAGCTACTACAAAGTGATTTGGAATTCCCTGTGGGGTCCTCAGGGTGAGGAAGGGCTACAAGTTCTCATGGGCAGAGAAGGTAAGTCTAGTCCATGAATTTTATTTTCATGGAAGTCATTGTGACTAGCAGAATCAAATTCAGAGCCACATCAGAAGACACATCTGTTGAAGCCCTGGTATGGGCTAATAAGTGTGCTAAGATTGGTCTTTCTCCCCTGGGTGTGCTCATCCACTAGCCCCTCGGAATTTTTATCCCAAAGTTACCCTTTGGAGTAGGCCTCACTCAAGTGAGGAAATAGGTTTTAAGGGGAAGGTTGATGTGAAATTGGATTTGGAGGTAGAGTGATTTGGGAGAATTATTGGAAATTGTAAAGGGTCTTATTTTGGGGTTCTTTTATCTTACAATGTAAAGGAATGGAGGATAGGGGAGTTAATGATGTCCTCTTAATAATGTCAACTTAATTATGCCAGTGAATCAATAAGGATTTAAATACATACTGTATGCCCAGCTTTGGGTTGATTAGTATAGGAGATAATAGAAAGAGAAGAAATGGTCCTTAACTTTCAAGAAGTTTAGTTCAGAACGTATATAAGCATACATAAAGGGAGTATGGCACTAATCCTGTTCTCCGCAGGATACTGACTATAAGAGGTCAGAAAAGGGGGGATGGTCATTGTGGCCAGTAGTCTAGACATTTTCAAGGTTCTATTGATTCTTCCTTTGTAATATCTTTAATATGCCTTCCTTCCCATTTCCATTGCCAAAATCTTAGTCCAAGCTCATGTCATACTTGAATTATTGTGGTAGCCTCCTAAACAAGCCCCCTTGCTTCTAGTCTCTCTCATATCTATTTCATACTGTGTCCAGGCTGATCTTCCTAAAATGCTTCCGTCATGTCACTGCCTTGCTCAGAAACCTTTAGTGGCGCTCCATTGTCTACTGATAAATCGAGAGCCACTTAGCCTGGCATTCTGGGCCTGCTGTGATGTAGTCTTACTCTGCTAATCTGGAATTTCTTTGTCCTCTTCACCTATTTAAATCCTCTTTAGGGCACAGCTCAAGGCTTTCTCCTTGAAATCTTTCCTGATTACCCTAACTTCTTCCTCTGAAGTTATATAGCATATATATCTGTATCACACATTTAACACTTATGCTCCCTTGTACTGTTCATGTGCATGTGTATTTGTCTCCCAAACTAGGCCTGGTGCAGTGGATACAGTGCTGGACCTGGAGTCAGGAACACCTGAGTTCAAATTGCCTTCAGACACTTTTTAGCTAGCTGTGTTCCCCTAGGCAAGTCACTTGGTCACTGCTTGCCTCTTTCTTCATCTGTAAAATGGGAATAATAATAGCATCTAGCCTCCCAGGGTTGTTGTGAGAGTCAAATGAGATAATAATTGTAAAGGCCTTAAAGGACCACATAAATGCTAGTTACTATTATATATCTTTATATTATTCCAGTGCCTTGCATATAATAGGTGTTAAATAAACATTTATTGTTGATTGGATGGTTGGAGGAGATGGAACTGAGCTGGATCTTGTAGAGTGGGTTATATTTGAATTGGCAGAGGTACCCAAGAGGGTATTCCCTTTAGAAGATCAGGAAAACAATGTGAACAGCCTTAGGTGGCAAGTTGTATATAATGAGGATGTATATGATACTAGGGGCAAGGTAGAGTAGATTAGGAGTTCTTCATCTTTTTGTGGGTCAAGGACCATTTTGGCAGCCTAGGAAATCTTGTATATCCTCTCTCAGAATTATATTTTTATTTTTGGTTGGGGTTTTTTTTTGGTCTTTTTGGAGGGGGGAAGGCAGGGCATTTGGGGTTAAGTGACTTGCCCAAGGTCACACAACTGGTAAGTGTTAAGTATCTGAGGCCCGGATTTGAACTTAGGTCCTCCTGACTCCAGGGTTGGTGTTCTACTCACTGTGCCACCTAGCTGCTCCTTAGAATAATTTTTTTAAATAGTTAAAGAAAATTATCTTTTCAATGAAAAGTTAGTGAAAATAAAGATATAATTTTTTTTCCTATCTAAGGCCTTGGACCCCCAAAATCTATCCATGTTAAGAATCCCTGATGTTAGAGCAATAGTGATCCCCAAATCCAGGGTAGAAGGAAGGCATCAGGATTATTTCAGGGTGGACCTTGTAATCTCTTTTTTTGTAAATCTTTTTTTCTTACTCTGTGTGCGAGTGCACATACACACATGCACACACACACACATGTGCTTGAAGATGGAATATTGAGCAGGAGATATAGGCCCTGATCTCTGCTTCCTTTCCTCTCAGAGGAGCAGTTTCTTCTCTCCCAAGTGGCACTCCTGGAACAGGTGGAGGCCCTGACTCCCCTCCTGGACAGTTCTCACATCAAAGGTAACTCCAAGATCCCATCCCCTGGGAAAACCACCTGCAACTGCTGCTCACCTCGGGGCAGCTACAGAAACGGTCATGCTGGCTAGCTCATTGCATTCTCTGCCTGGTAACGTCTCTTCGGACTTTGTCTAGGTTGGGAATAGTGGGGTGGTCTAGATGTGGAAGGGTCCTGAGTCTGGCTCAGTCAGCACCTCCAGCCTCCACACTGGAATTACTAGAGTCCCTGCTATAGTCCCTGCCACTGCCTTGATCAATATCTAGATACACACAGCATGTTCTCTCCTGGCTTGGGGCTGGCATTGAGAATCTGCATATGCTTGTGAACCCTTTTCAGTGTCCTCCAGAGGTTCTAGGATGAGGGCTTTATATGGAACCACAGTTCTCCTTTGTTCCCTTTTTCTCACTGAGCCTCTTAGACTAATGCATATCTCTTTCTTTGGATGTCAGTTTCTACATATACAAAAAGATCAGAATTCCTGAAAGCTACCCCATGTTTGTCTATCTCCTTATTCTTAATGAGGAAAATAGATTCCATAGTCTCTCCCTTAACTCGTTGTAGGCCTTAATAGCATTCATTTGGAGAAATTTTTTTTACATGTAATTTGAGTTCCCTGATATGGTGAAAAGAGGGCAGAATCTGCCAGGAAGAGGAAGGGGTTGTTTATGCCTGTGTAAAGTTATCTTTTATTGTCCTTAGCACTAGGTGCTAACTGGCACTGCAGCAGTATTGCTACCTGTTACCCAAAAGATATTGAATAATATCTAATTGGGGGATAATAAAATACCATTTAAATTTTAAAAAAAAAAGATATTGAAAACTTGAGTTTATCTCAGACGGGCTGAATCTTCCTGCTTTCCATTCTAGTCCTACCACTTGGTTTTGGTAGGGAGCCAAGGCCCCAGGGATGAGGTGGCAATCAGAGGGATGAACCTCTAAGGTCCTCTGTCAGACCTCAGACCTTACTGTGAGGTTTGGAGAATTCTTTCTGCCTTTGCCTCTGCAGAGCTGGGTGGAAGGAGCAAGGGTGAGTGACAGACCTAGGCTTTAATTGAATCCAGATATCCATCTTGTCCTTCTTTAGGAGTTTTCTCTACATCTCTTCAATACTGACTGCTAGAAGTCCTTGTCTGGCTGCCATGATGCCGATACTCAGAATGGTGAATTTTTGGGAGGCCTGCTTACAGACTTAGTGCATACTAGTGGGCAGGTCCTGGGCTCAGGCAATGAGCTGTTTGTCCCCTGCACAGGCTGAACTCTGCCAGGGAAGCAAAAAGAGGGATAGATGATAGTGACATGCCAGCATCTCTGTAAAGCCCTTTGTCTTTGCTTTGTACCCAGGCCCCAGGGGTTATCAGCCTTTGGGAAGGGTAGGGAAGCTGCCTTGGGACTCTGAAGCTTTGCTTGCCTCCTTTGCTCTTTCCTTTTGTGCTTCAGTAAGCCATGATTCCATGATTAGTACCAGACCTAACCTCCTTTTTCCACCCTGCCCCTCCAGGGACAAAAGGGAGGTGCAGAAGATGGTCAGGCAGCTTTCTTGCCCTGGGAACCTTCATCCCTGGCCCCCCTGCCCCACAGTCCTACAGAACCCTTCCTCCATCCACAGTTGCCAGGCAATCGTTAGAAACTATCGTTTGTTTAGTTTAGAGACTCAATACTTTAATCCTAGCCGAAGACCTAATAGACTATTGAGTATTCCCCAGAGGATTAAAAAAAAAACCACCACCATCAAATAACAGACTTGTGCTTGTGTGATTTTCAGCTGTTCCCAAGCATGCTGCCCGGTTGCAGGCTCTGTCACAGATCCACATCCAGCAGCAGGTAGGGTGTGGTGTCTGGATCTTGGGGGTGGGAGGCAGAGAGAGTGGAGAGTGGAAGTGGAAGGGAAGAGGCAGTCCCCTTCTCTGCATTTATGCAAACCAAAGATAGATCAGGAATATGTACCTGTCCTTCAATCCACCTTGCCATGATTTTTCCACAGAAATCCAAGAAGATAACAACTTACAGAATTTTTCAGTTGAGGAAACATGCTTAGTTATGTGGCTTGCCTAAAGTCACAATAAGTCAGTAACAGAAATGAAACTAGAACTTCAGTCTCTCTACTCAATCTGTCCTTCTTCCCAATGACTGGGGGAGGAGAGGAAGGTAACAAGGGACAATGTAACCCTGAGACCTACAGGGCAGAAAAGCTGCTGTTCTTGCTCTCATCTTCTTGCCCTGAGCTCCTCCCACCAGTGATCCAGGCCTGCATAAGCCTTGGCTCCTCCTAATTCAAGCTATTCTTTGGAGAGTGGGAGTGGGACGTAAGTAGGTGCCCCTGGGTGCCTCCAACCTGTCTTCCCCTGAGCCAGTTATGGCCAAACTAACTGAAGGCTCCAAGGCATCCACACAGCCTCTGTCTCTCATCTGCCTGCCAGGGACCTGATAGTCCCCATTAGTGACTCATTTCTCTTGGGTTAAGCACAAGCCCCTTCTTTCTAGCCCCTTCTAAGAATGTCACCTGCACCTGCCCCGCTGAAGGAACCTCTGGGGTTGAGCAGCAGCAGCACAGTGGCAAGAGAGAGGAAGTAGAGAGAGCTGGAGATAGCCAAGTTCCTGTTAGGACTTTGAGCAGTGTAGCCTGGGAAGCTGTACCCCTGTCATCAGAGAGCTTCCAACTTCTTTCTCTCATTTCAGGATCAGTGTGAGGAAGTCACTGAAGCAACCAAGGCACTCCTGGAAGAGTACAACAAGATGGTATCCTTTCACCTCCGTGGGGTTCCCCTGCTTCTCAGCATGGCCACGTCTAGTCCCTTGACTCCTTGCTTCTCTCTTCACTAGGCCCTGTCCCCCTCCCTCCTGCCTTTCCATACCCAAACCCTGTGTCTCCCTGGAAGTGGCTGAGAAGGTCAGTGTCCCTCCTTGGCTTTTTTTTTAATTGAGCAATCAGGGTTAAGTAACTTGCTCCAGGTTACACGGCCAGTTATTTCTGGGTGTGGTGCTGAGTGTCTGAGCCCGGGATTCGATCTCCAGGTCGTCCCAACACTGGAGCCGGTGCTCTTACTCGCTGAGCCACCTGGCCGCCCCTTCTCCTTGGCTTTTTTTGAGTGTTGCACATGTTTACAGATTGGGGTGGCCAGGGAAAATTTCACAGGGGAATTGAAAACATTTGAATTAAGCCTTGAATAATGAGTGGAATTTCAATAGGCAGAAATTGGGATTCAAGTTTTTGAGAATGATGTAAATAAAAGTGGCAAATGGGAAAATCGAGGACATGTTTAGGGAATGGTGACTAGTACAGCATAGTTGGAGTGGAGATCTCTCATAGGAGATAGTGGTAGTTGAGGTTAGAAAGGTTGATTGGGGTCAAAGCATAGAGAGCTTTAACCAATAAGCTGAATAGGTTGGACTGAATCCTGTGTATGGTGAAGAATCCCTAGAGGTTCTAAAGTAGGGGAATGACCTGGTGAAGGCAGAATTTTCAGAAGGCTAACCTGAATAACCCTGTGCTCTTTCCCAGTCGTGTGTCTCCCTCTTGCCTGTCCATCTGTTCATTAAAAACTCCCCTGCAGGGGCGTCCAGGTAGCATAGCGACTAAGAGCACTGGCTCCAGTGTCGGGATGACCTGGGGATCAAATCTGGGCTCCGATGCTCAGCACCAAACCCAGAAATAACTGGCCGTGTAACCTGGAGCAAGTTGCTTAACCCCGATTGCTTTAAAAAAAAAAACTCCCCTGCAAATCGATATGTGAAATGCCCATTGACTGTAGCCCCCTTGGACACCATGGTTATTCTCATCCTTGACCCCACTTCCAAGACGATTCTCCTCTCCAAGCAGTTTATCCAGTGGGATGAGCTTCTGTCCCAGCTGGAGGCAGCGAAACAAGTAAAACCAGCAGCAGAGTGAGGGAAGGCATTCATTGGTTGACTCCTCTCCTAGAACATGTTCCCCACTCAGGGCCCTCCATTTCCCTGTATTTAATGTCTCAGTCACTAACCCAGGTGGATGTGACCTGCCTGTGCATGTCCTGGACCCTCCCCCCCCCCCCCAGCTTTGTATCTTCCCCTTCCACTTGTGGTGAGGATTGGCCATGTTTTTATTAGAGTTTGGGGGAAGGGGATTAAGGGGTTGCTATTCTTTAGTCAGCCCCAATTTGAAGTGGAAAAAGGATGCCTGACAATCCCTGTCTTTCACTCACTATGGCTGGAAGCTTGGGAGGATCAGAAGTCAAGGTGACTTGCACAGATGCAGGCCTTGTCTCTGGGTTCCTTTTTTCCTGCTATATTTCCATTGTCCCCTTCCCCCTCCTCCCCCCGCCCCATAACATACACCACACAATAAAAATCCAAACTCTGTTGTCCTTATTACTGTAATAATAAAGAACTGACAGAAAAAAAGTGAATGTGATGTCCTGGTGGGGGTGGGGAGGACAGGATTGGAGAGTCCCTGCTCAGTCCTACTCATTGGGAACTATCTCTTAACGGACTTCAACACTCAGCAACAAATATTTGTTAAGCACCTATTGTGTGCTGGATCCAATAGACAACCAATACAGCCAGTATTATATTGCATAAGGGCCTTAGAAAGGTGCAAAGCCAAGAGCTATGGGAAAGCCAAGGGACTTCGTTACTCACCAGGGGGATAGCCTAGAAGAAGTGTCATTTGAGCAGGAATTCAAAAGTGATACATGGAGGTATAGTATTTCAGATATAAGGAACAGTGTGAGCAAAGGCACTGAGGTGGGAAAGTGGAGAGTCTGGTATGTTGGCAGAGAATAGGCCTTCTGGAACAGTCAGAGAGGAGAGGATTAGAAGATAAAGTCAGAAAGGTAAGGTGGTATCACATTTTGGAGGACCTTGAATACATGTCAAATTCAAACTGTACTTAGTAGACAGCTGGGGGGGCCTGAAGATCCATGAAGAGGAGTAACAATAAGTCTGTATAAAATAGTCTGGCAGTGACACAAAGGATGAATTTGAATTAGGAAAGGGTTGATACTAGAAAGTACTACTTGATTATCGCCATATTCTAAGCCAGTGGTAATAAGGTTTTCTGTTATCGTAGCAGCCACTTGAATAGAGAGGCAGGCTTGACATTCTGAGGGTTAAGAATGGGAGGTGGTCAAATTGTCTAATGTGAGTAGTAGCTAAGACCCTGGGTGGTCAGAGGCTGTACTGGCAGCGTGACCCTATCAGGGGAGAAGACTGGGATGTAGGACAGGACTGTGACATGATCATGTGGAGGTGCCACTAGCTGGAAATCCCCCTGGGAAGACCAATTATTTGGTTTTTGTCCTTTGACCTGAATGTCAAAAAAGTAGCTGAATAATGCTTATTTAGGGGAAGAGTAATTGAACTGAGAAGCCTGTTCCTTGTTTTCCTTCCAAGTTCTCTCTACCATTATTTAATGATGATAGCTATTGTTTGGGTAGTATTTATATAGTGCCTATTACCTACCAGATACAATGCTAAGCTCTTTGCAGAAATTATCTCATTGGATCCTCACAACCCTGGACTGTAGCTATTATAGTATCCCTCTTTTAAAGATTCAGAAACTAAGGTAGATAGTGGTTAAGTGACTTGCCCAGGGTCACATAGCTGGGAAGTGTCTCAATATGGATTTGAACTCAGGTCTTTATGACTTCAGGCCCAGCACTCTATCCACTGCAAAATCTAGCTATGGTCTATAATGCTGAGCTCTTGCTGTTTGAGCCAGCAGTCTAGGTGTGTCCCTGGAGATTTGGTCAGACTTTCCTCTTCCTGAGCCTTGGTTTTTTTTTCCTCTTTATTTAAATATTTTTTTCTAATGCTTTATTAACTTCTGATTTTCATCATTAATTATTAACTTCTGATTTTCATCATTAGTTTCTGCCATATTTTGAGTTACAAATTTTCTCCCCATTTTTCCCCTACCCACCACTCCAAAATAACAATCCCACAGGATATCCCCTCCTCCAATCTTTTCTCTCCCATATGTTCTCCTATACCCCCTTTGACTTTTCCAATAGGGCATGGTGGATCTCTATGCCCCAGTGCCTGTGTATCTTCTTTCCCAATTACATGTAAAATAGTATTAATAATAGTATATATATATATATATATATATATAATTTTGAACATTTGATTTTCAAACTTTGAATTTCAGATTCATTCCCTTCCTCCCTTGTCACCCACCCTTATTGGGAAGATAAGCAGTTCAGTATAGGTTGTACATGTATAGCTAATGCAAAACAATAACATAGAAGATATATTGTAAAAGACTGACTATATTTCCCTCCCTCCTATCCCACCAACCACTTGTTCTATTCTCTACTTTGATCCTGTCCCTTTTCAAAAGTGGGTGCTTCCAACTTCCCTCCCCCCCAGCCTGCCCTCCCTTCCATCACCCCCCCCTCTTCCCCTTCCCCCTACTACTCTCCTGTAGGGTGAGATACCCTATTTAGTGTGTATGTCATTCCCTTCCTGAACCAAATTCAATGAGAATAAGGTTGACCCATTCCCTTTTTTCTTCCTGATCTTCCCCTCCATTGTGACCATTTTCCCTTGCCTCTTCCATATGAGGTAGTTTAACCCCATTCTTTCTCTCTCCGTCTCCTCTTATTATATTCCTCTCTCACCTCTTAATTTCACCTTTTAAGTATCATCCCTTCCTATTAACTTGGTCCTGTGCCCTCTATGTATACCTGTAAACATATATACACACATTCACATGTATACCCTCTGATATAGACATATATGTATATATTTTTTTCTATTCCCTTCAACTATTGTTTTACTGAGAAAAGTTTCATCAGTTACAATTATTGTTTTTCCATGTAGGCATGTTAATAGTTCAACTTTGATCAGTGGCTTATGATTTCTTTTCCCTGTTTACCTTCTCAAGCTTCTCTTGCTTCTTGTATCTGAAAGTCAAATTTTCTAATCAACTCTGTTTTTTTCATTAAGAATGCTTGAAAGTCCTCTATTCCACTGAATGACCATATTTTCCCCTGAAAGATGATACTCAGTTTTGCTGGGTGGGTGATTCTTGGTCTTAATCCCAGCTCCTCTGCCCATATTCCAGGCCCTTCTATCCCTCAGTGTAGAAGCTGCCACATCCTGTGTTATCCTGATTTTGTTTCTACAATATTCAAATTGTTTCTTCCTGGCTGCTCATAATATTCTCTCCTTGATCTGAGAATTCTGGAACCTGGCTATAATATTCCTAGGAGTTTTCTTTTTGGGATCTTTTTCAGGAGGTAATCGGTGGATTTTGCCTTCTGGTTCTAAAACATCAGGCCAATTTTCCTTGAGAATTTCTTGGAGGATGATTTCTAGGTTCTTTCTTTGATCATGGCTTCCAGGTAGTCCAATAATTTTTAAATTATCTCTCCTGGATCTATTTTCCAGGTCAGTGTAGCAGCAAGCACCCTGGAGTCCCTAGGGTGGCTGCTCACACAGGTTCTTGGATCTGCTTTGTTAAAGGAAAGCAACTCAAAATGGCTTAACAAGCTTACTTTAATCAGTCAGACATATATCATTTACCTTGTTCAGGGAAAAAGGTCAGCACCCCAAACTTCAAAGCATACAGGCAGAATTATCAAGACAGAAACAGATCAAGTAGACAGATTTCCAAACTGTCCAACCATTACATCCATACCCAGTCAACATCTGGGTTTCCACATCTGGGTTTTTCAAAGCCGGGGGACTCTCAACAACGGCTTCCCAGAATTCAGATCAAATCACAGAACACTTCTCAAAGTGAGTCCCAAAAACAAAGCTACACATCAGGGCTTATATAGCCTTCTCCTGGCTCAGAGAATGTAACAACCTTGTTGACTTACTGGCCAATCAAGAAGTATCTACTGAAAAACAAGCCTCCCCCACCCCAGGCTTCAGGTGCACATTAGCCTAGGGGCAGGGAAGATCTTTAAAATTTACATTCTTATTACAGTCAGTGGTTTTTCCCATGAGATATTTCATATTGCCTTCTATTCTTTCATTTGTTTGGATCTGTTTAACAGCATCTTGATTTCTCATAAGTCACTAGCTTCCCTTTGCGCCATTCTAAATCTGAGGGAATGATTCTCCTCATTGAACTTTTGAGCTTCTTTTCCCGTCTGGCAAATTTGGCTTTTTAAAGCATTCCTCTCCTCATTGCCTTTTTGAGCCTCTTTTGCCAATTGAGTTAGTCTGTTTTTTAAGGTATAATTTTCCTCAGTCAGGCTGTTGACTCTCATTTTGTAATTTTCTTGCATCGTTCTCATTTCTCTTCTCAATTTTTCCTCCACTTCTCTTATCTGCTTCTTAAGGTCCTCTATGGCCTGTAACCAGCTCGAATTTTTCTTGAAAGCTTTTGGTACAGGAGTTCTGACTTCACTGTCTTCCTCCTGTTCCATGCTTTGCTCCTTTTTGTCCCCAAAATAGGAGTCTAATATTGGATTCTTATGTTTGCTTTGTTTCCTTTGCCTGGTCATGTCGCCCCTCAGTTACTTGACCCCTGGGCTTTTTGCCACAGTAGGGAGAAATCTCCTAGACAGGGGAGATTTCGTCCCAAATGCTGGGGTTTTCTCAGCTGCCGGAGGTATTAGTTGGGTGCCCTCTCTGAGGCCTCCACATGCTCTGGCAAGCTGGTCGCACACCCCAGGACTTCCACCCTGTACCGTAATCCAGATCCAAGCAGGTTAAAGCAAGAGCGATTACCCCTCAGACTGGTTGCTTGGTCCCCCTACACTCTGCAGTCCAGGAGCTGAAGCTGCAACGTGGCGCCAGCTGAGCCAAGGTGTCTCAGCGGCTTCTTGCTCTTGGGGCAAAAGCCAAAGCTTTCCCAAATACTGGTCCCAGAGTCCACCCTGCACTGACCTCTCACTTTGTCCTTTACATCTATGTGTTGATAAATCTGGAAACGGCCACAGCTGCTGGTGATTTGGAGTCCCTCCCACCGGCGGCTGGTCAGGTTAAAACCTCACCTCGCCAGTGGCTGGGCTCCGCTCCCAGAGTGCTTTGCTGTCCGACTGCTGCTGATTCTTGCCAGGCTGTCCTCAGCGGGAGGTTAGCTTCTCTGTGTCATTTTGTGGGTTCTGCAGCTCCAGACTTTGTTTAGAGTCTCCTTTTACATGGATTGGGGAAGGTGGAAGCTGGAGCCCTGCGGAGGTCCTGCTTCTACTCCACCATATTGACTCCCTTTTTTTCCTCTTTAAGGGAAAAGGATTCATTCACTGAACTAGTATATATAGTCACCCCCTATGCCTGGCCTTACAAATTATCCCCACTCACAGGGTTGTTTTTAGAATCAGGTAAAAAAACTGTAAAAAGTGCCTTGCAAAGTTTGAGTGCTATATAAAGGCTAGCTATTGTTGTTATTATTATTATTACTATTATATTCTTCATATACCCATTTTACAGATAAAGAAAAAATATCAGAGAAGCGAAGTTATTTGCCCAAAGCCACACAGGAGTAAATGGCAGAAATGACCAGACCTCAGGTCTTTTTTTAAGCAATCGGGGTTAAGTAACTTGCTCAAGGTTACATGGCCAGTTATTTCTGGGTGTGGTGCTGAGTGTCTGAGCCCGGGATTTGATCTCCAGGACGTCCCAACACTGGAGCCAGTGCTCTTACTCGCTGAGCCACCTGTCCGTCCCTAAGCAATTGGGGTTAAGTAACTTGCTCAAGGTTACACGGCCAGGTGTTTCTGGGTGGGTGCTTAAGTGTCTGAGCCGGGATTCGATCTCCAGTTCGTTCTGACACTGGAGCCAGTGCTCTTACTCGCTGTGCTACCTGGCCGCCCCAGACCTCAGGTCTTCTAATTCCAAATCTAGCACTTTTCCTACTTTATGCAGTGCCTCTTGACAAGGGCCTGAGCATCTTACTCACCCAAGTTCTGTGAGAGGTCAGAGGAAGGAGAGACCTAGTAAACCCTAGTTTCTTTGGGGCCTCATTTGGAGGTTGAGGGAGAAGGGAAACATGTCTGGTTTCAAACATCTTTTCTGTTCAATCTCTCCAAAGGCCAGAAATGGGAGAAAAGGAGGAAACCTAATTAATCTAATTGGAGCAGCAGTCATCAAAGGTCTGAGTGGTGTGTGTGTGGGGGGGGACAGGGCAGGAAATAGGGTTCTTAGCCTTAGTCACCTCCTAGGCCATTCACACGTGCAATGGTGAAATAAAAAGGACAAAGGCAGATGAGATGAACAAGAGAGAGCATTGTAGCCATGATTGCTGCATCCCCTAGTGTCCCCAGTCAGATAACATGCCTTTATTGACGCTGTGTCTTTATTGACAATGTGACTTTATTGACACTATGACTAAGAACAAAATGACTTCAATCCAACCACAAAAAGCGATTTCTCCTCCTTAGCTTCATGTTGTGTGCCTAGCAAGGTGCTGGGGACTGGGGAAAGCCACACAACAGAGCAAGAGAAATGATGAGGAGCTCAGCCTGGTGAGAGACTGAAACTGTATTGTGTGTGTGTGTGTGTAGCTGACAGTAAGTGCTATAAGAACTCAGAATAGTTATCTCACTCAGGACCTTGAATTCTCAAATCAAAATTCATTTTCATTTGTTTGAATTTAGGACACACATACACTGATCACTGAAATCATAAGTCCGGTCCTTATCCCAGTACACTGACTTCATATTCATGCTTTGGTGGCAAGGAAGCTGAAAAATTAAGCAGCCCTGCCCTCTCCTGCTAGACTTACCTTCTGAAATTTCTACCTTAAGTCACATCCCTAGTCTAGAACCTCTGGTGTTGTCCCACATTTAAAAATCTTTTGCCTGGCATTCAAGGCCTACCTTTCCAGCTTCATCTCTCCCTGTCCACCTCTGTTCTAGCCAAGCTTGATGCCTCACCATTCCCTGAATGTACCTCATGTTTTCCTACTTGGTTCTGTGTCTCACTTCATTTTATATGCCTAAAATGTACACCATCCTTATCTGTCTCTGCCAATTGAAATACTATCCATCCTTCAAATACAACCTGTTCTGTGAGGTCTCATTAACCACCCAAGTCAGAAATAGTTTTTCCTTCCACTGATGAAAATCTCTTATAAAACATTGTATTGTGATCATTTGGGCAATTGTCTTTCCTAAGAATAAGCTTCCTGAGGACAAGGCTTATTGCCTCACATATCTTTTCATCCCTGCAGGGTCCATGTAATACCTTCCTCCTACATCCAGTAGGAGTTGGATAGTGGAAAGTACTCCGGAAGGGCAATAGCAAGAGTTCAGAGGCAGGAATAGAAACGGCATCTTCCTGGCACAGTGAGGGACCTGGCCTGGGATGAGTAGGGGAGAGCTTAGCCCTTTTCTCCTTCCAGCTCAGAAGGCTGTAGCAGATGGAGAGGAATATATATCCCATAGGGGCCACTATTACCAACCCTGTCTGGCTGCAGGTAGACAGCCTGTCAGCTTTCTCATACTCCTTACTCTAAGGGAATAGAATCCGTTGTTCACAGAATCACAGTGAATCTCAAAACTGGAGGATGTTTTGCCAGATTCTCTTCCCTGATTTAGGAGATTCTGAAATCATAACTTCCACTCTCGTGCCCAACCTCTCCATCAGGAACAATCCCAGGGAACAAAGCCACTGTTTGCTACTTCTGTATGGGTCTGGATAGAGTGCTGGGCCTAGAGTCAGGAAGACTCATCTTCCTGAGTTCGAATCTAGCCTCAGGTGCTAGCTGTGTGACCCTGGGCAATGAGCTAAAGAAGGAAATGGCAAACCACTCCAGTATCTTGCCAAGAAAACCCCAAATGGGGTGATGAAGAATAGGACACAACTGAAAGGTCTCAACAACAACAGGTCATTATAGAATAATTGATCTGGTCCTTATCCCCAGGAAGCTTCCACTCTGAAGTATTGGGAGATAAAGGCAGCCCTTTCCTGAGGAAGGAAATAATCTCTGCCCTGGGAAGCATCTAGATTAATTAGGGGAAAGGGGAAATACATAATATGGTCTGAGAAGGACAAACTGGAACATTAAACTGAGTTTAATAATAATAGCTAACATTTATACAGTGCCTTGGGCACAGTGCTAAGTGCTTTACAATCTTCCCATTTGGTGTTCACAACAATCTTGGGATAGGTGCTATTATTATCCACATTTTGCAGATGAGGAAACTGAGGCAATAGATTCTATGACTTGCCTAGGGTTACATGGCTAAGAAGTTTCTGAGGTCGGATTTGAGTTCAGATCTTCCTGACTCCAGGCCTGACACTCTTATCTGCTAGCCTACAACTATGTACCTGTCATGGATATGATTGTAGTTACACCAGATTAAGAGAGACAAGCCAAGAGACTGCTAGAATCAATGGAAAACTTCCTCTCCCATGGCAGGGAAGAGTGATCTGGGTACCTCTGGACTAGGCAGGCCGAGACTACAGTGGAAATCTGGACTATTTTTTTTTTTTTACTAACAATAGCAATCCTAACAAAAACAAAATCCAGAATAAAATCATACTTTCAATTCAGTTTTGTTTACTAAGCACCTACAATGTTTCAATCACCATGGGACATCTATGTGACAAAAAGAGATAAAAACCCTCAAGGAAAATACATCCTTTTGGGAAGGCTGGGGGCTGGGGCAGCATAGGACACATACACAGATAAGTAAACTCAATATATTTGGGGGGGGGGGAGACATTAACCACTGGTGAAACAGGGAAAGGCTCTCTGAAGGAGCTGGTACTTTGAACTGCACCTTGAAGGTAGTTAGGGATTCCAAGGACCAGAGGTGAGGAAGGAGAGGGATGGGGGAAGGTGGTGGTGGAATTCTAGGCTTGGGGTCAGCCAGTGCAAAGGCAGGGAGCTGAAGATTTTTACATACATGGGGAGTTTCAAGTTGGCAAGTCTACATCCATAGACTGGATATGGGGGAGTAATGTAAAATCACTCTGGGAAAAATAGGTTGGAGTCAGATTGTAAAGGGGCTATCCTTGCTTTCCCCAACTCACTTATATCTTTCTATATTTCTTTGTATTCTTCATCTTTTTTTTTCAGTTTTCACAGGGTTATCATTTTCCATTATTTTAGAGGCAGCAAAGAGCCACAAATACTTCTTGAACAAGGCAAATGAAGTAGTCAGCCCAGTGTTTAAGAGAAAACAATTTGGCAACTGTGTAGAAAAGGGATTAGAGAAGAGAGACACTGGGAGGCTATGCAGGTGAGATGTTAGCCTAAAACTGAGTGGTGGTCATTTGAGTGGAGAGAAGGGAGTAGATGGTAGAGATGTGGGGGTGGAATCATTAAGACCTGGCCACTGATTAGGTACAAAGGAAGGAGAGGAAAATGACTTTGAGGTTGCAGACCTGGGTTACTTAAGGGATGGTGGTGCCACTAAAGTTTGGAGGAGGATGGGTTTAGGGGGAAGGTTACTGCCATTTTGGACACGTTGAATTTTAAATGTTTATGGAACATTTGGCTGAAGATATCCAGCAGGGAATTGGTGATTTAAGGCTAGAGCTTAGGAAAGAGATAAGGGCAGGATTTTTAGACTTTGGAGTAAATGTGTAGATTTTCCCCTACAGAGATGTGATATTTGAGTCCATGGGAACAGATGAGTTCTCCAAGAATGGATGAAAAACATTTATTAAGTACTTACTATTTTCTAAACAGTATGCTCCAAGAACGAGTTAATGAATGAGTAAATGAATAAAAAGCACTCAAGTGTGTGGCACCACCATCCCTTAAGTAACCCAGGTCTGCAACCTCAAAGTCATTTTCCTGTCCTTCCTTTGTACCTAATCAGTGGCCAGGTCTTAATGATTCCACCCCCACATCTCTACCATCTACTCCCTTCTCTCCACTCAAATGACCACCACTCAGTTTTAGGCTAACATCTCACCTGCATAGCCTCCCAGTGTCTCTCTTCTCTAATCCCTTTTCTACACAGTTGCCAAATTGTTTTCTCTTAAACACTGGGCTGACTACTTCATTTGCCTTGTTCAAGAATCATATTCAAGTAAATGAATAAAATCACACTCAAGTGTGATGTGCCAAGCACTGTGCCCCAAGAATGACCAAATGACTGACTGAATGAAAAGCATTTACTAAGTACTTGCTAAACACTGTAATAAGTGAAGGGGATACAAATGTAAGACAGTCCCTGCCCCTAAGAAGCTTCTATTCTAATGGGGGAGGCTGGTAGACAGGGAAGGGAGTCTGAGAAGTCCACAACAGTGAGGGGAGCAATATGCTACATTATACACCTCTCCCAGAGACTGATTCTCAGAGAAAGAGCTGGAAAGGGGGAGGGGCTGAGGATGCCTTACTATCCAAAAGAAACACCAGGGTGAAGATGGGGACCAGAGAGTCACTTAGATCCTCCCAGTGATCTGATTTGGAAGGTGGAACAACAGAGCAGAGAGGTAGAGGGAAAACCTATGTGAGTTCATTGTTTGTCCCTCATTCTTAACGGGGACCATGACGTCAGGAAGGAATCACTTGTAACTGAATTGGATTTAGTGAGGGAGGATTGTGCAGTCACCGGCCTCACTCTTTCCTCTGAAGCCGTCTGGGTCCAATGGCAAGATATAGATCAGGATGACTGGAGATGGCCCTGGATGTAGTGGGAGACCTTGGTATTTTTAAGCTAAGGTCTTTCCCAGGTCTCACTTTGACTGAGGCAACACCCATTTAGTGATTAAGGCTAAGTAAGAAATAAGGCAAAGAATGGCCTCTTTCCCCAGTCCATTGGTTCTTGTCCTTCCTTCTCAAAGACGACCAAAATGACATCTCTATGCTAAGGTCAAGTTTCAGTGTGTCTGACTTTGGCCAATCAGACCAATACAAGCTCAGAATACTCTACCACAGGTCTGGGCACAAATAGTCATTGTGAATGAACATTTGGGGTAGATTCTCTAAATTTGTGCATCCTGTTTTTCCTTTGAGCAGTTTCAATTCTGCTTTGCTCATAGAGCACAGCACTTTCTCTGACATGGGCACACCATGCTGAGTTCCAAAATTCTTAAGAGAGACCTTGAGAATGTCCTTGTATCTCTTCTACTGACCATCATATGAGTGCTTGCCCAATGTGAGTTCTCCATAAAATAGTCTTTTTGGCAAGAGTACGTTTTGCATTTGAACAATGTGGTTAGCCCATCAGAGTTGTGCTCTCTGAAGCAGAGTTTGAATGCTTAGCAGTTTAGTTCGAGAAAGGATGTCAGTGGCTGGTATCTTATCCTGCCAGGTAATCATCAGAATCTTTCTAAGACAGTGGGTATCTGTAATGGGAATGCAAATTTGGAAGATCTTCCCTGCCCCTAGGCTAAAATGCACCTGAAGTCTGGGGAGGGAGGCTTGTTTTTCAGTAGATACTTCTTGATTGGCCAGTGAGTCAATAAGGTTGTTACATTCTCTGAGCCAGGAGAAGGCTATATAAGCCCTGATGTGTAGCTTTGTTTTGGGACTCACTTTGATCTGAATTCTGGGAAGCCGTTGTTGAGAGTCCCCCGGCTTTGAAAAACCCAGATGTGGAAACCCAGATGTTGACTGGGTATGGATGTAATGGCTGGACAGTTTGGAAAGCTGTCTACTTGATCTGTTTCTGTCTTGATAATTTTGCCTGTATACTTTGAAGTTCAGGGTGCTGACTTTTTCCCTGAACAAGGTAAACGATATATGTCTGACTGATTAAAGTAAGCTTGTTAACCCATTTTGAGTTGCTTTCCTTTGAACAAAGCAGATCCCAGAACCTGTGGTAGCAGCAAACCCTGAGGACGTGCTTGGGGTGCTTGCCGCTACAGTATCTTATCCTGCCAGGTGATCATCAGAATCTTCCTGAGACAATTCAAATGAAAGTGATTCAGTTTCCTGGCATGATGCTGGTCAACAAACAAACAAAATCAATCTGGGAGGGGAAGACCCCTTCAGGGTTTGTGGCTAAAGCAAAAAAAATTGCTATTTACACTCGCTCAGAGACATCATAGCCCAAACAATGCCCAAGTGAAGCTTGGTCTGGGACCTGTTGTTGACCAATCAATGAGAGCCAGAATGATTTGTGTTTAAGGCATAGTCCTTAGAAAAGAAATCTAGCCCACAAACCCCAAGATATCTCAAGAGGTTTTAGTGATCAAAATTTATATTCCTTTGGTTAGAGCACCTGGAGGTAAAGGTATGATTCCCTATGTGGACACAGGGAGAGGAGAGAAGGAAGAAAGGAAGGAAAGAGGGAAGGAGGGAGGGGAAAAGGGAAGGAGAGAGAGAAGGAAGGAAGGGAGGGAGGAAAGAAAGGAGTTACATTGCTCAATTGGAACTGGCCAGTTGGGTTCCCAGTGGGGCAGCTACTACTACTCACAGATCATTTGTCCTTCATTCTTGAAGAGGAGTATGACATCATGAAGGTGATTGTCATGACTTGTAAATGAATTGGATTTAATCGAGGGAGGGCTATACAAAGCCACCAGCCTCATTCTCTCCTCCAAAGCCCTCCGAGTCCAGTGGTGAGATAGATCAGGACCACGAGATGGCCCCCTATCTGTGTGGGTAGAAAGGAAAGAGAAGAGGGCTTAGGGCAGAGGCTTGAGTGATGAGCCAGCAAAGGACACTGAAAAGAAACAGCCAGGAGGAGAATCGGGAAAGAGCAGTGTCCAGAAAACCCAGCAATGCAACGGGATCCAAGAAGAGGGTGCTATCAAATGGTGTAGAGAAGTTCGGAAGGGTAAGAATTGGGAAATGGCCATTGGATTTCGCAATGAAGAGATGGCTGGGAACTTTGAAATGAACAGTTTCTGAGCTTGTCTTGGTCTGACCAGCCGTAGTCGGGCACAATGAAACTCAACTTTAGCATAGTGATGTCACTTTGGTCCTCTTTGAGAATGAAGAACAATAACCAACCAGCCAGGTAAAAGAAGCCATTCTTTGCCTTATTTCTTACTTAGCCTAGTCAAAGACAGGAAGTGATTTCACTCATAGGTTGCTCTTGTACCAACTCACACAAAGTAATTAACAAGCATGTTTCCTCACTTACCGACTAGCACTGACGATGAATCTTTGTATATCTTTACAATTTGCTTTTGACCACCACCTTCCTCAGTCTGCCCTCTTTTCTATCAGCCCCTCTCCTTTTTCTTTCCCTCTTCCCTTACTGCTTCTTTCCATCCTCCTATCCCCCCTCCCCTTTTTTCTCCTTTCCCCTCCAACTGCCTATAGGGCAAGTTAGATCTCTACACCTGAGTATATTATTCCTTCCTTGAGCCAAATCTAATGAGAGTAAAGTTCAAACGATGCTCATCATCCTCCCTTCTTTCACTTTACTGTAATATGGCTTTGTGCCTCTCCGGGTGATATAATCTACCTTTTTCTGCCTTCTCCTTTTCTCTTCTCCCATTACAATCTTTTTTCAGCATTTAATTAGGTTTATTATCATCACATCAAAATCAACTTAAACCCACACGTGTATTTCCCTTCTATATGATGTAATAAAGGCATAGTTCTCAAGAGTTCTAAGTATCACCTTCCCATGTAGGGATGTAAACAGTTTGTCTTTATTGAATAACATTTTTCTCCCTTTCCTGTTTAATATCTTTACAATTTGAAGAATGTGAACTGAGTTCTTTTAATCTGGCTGAATCAGGGCACTGAGAGGAACACTTGATTTGAGAATCTTCTCCACTACTTCTATCTGTGTAACCTTGAGCAAATTAAATTCTCTGGGCCTCAGTTTCCTCATCTGTAAAGTGCAGCACTTGGACTAGATGGATCATTCAGATGTGAGTCTTTGAGCTGTGAATGTTCTAGAAAAGAAACAGCCCTCCCCAGGAACCTAGAGTTAGGCACTCCTCCTTTGTCCTCCCCAGGCTGGCCTTAACCCAGGTACAATAGCTAGTAGCCCACAAGGTTGGTTTGAAGACTACTGAAAGCTCCAGCCTCCATTCTCAAGGTGTTTCAGTTTGGGCAGAGCCTCCCAGGTTGGACATTGTTCCTAAGGCATCAGCACCTCGGAGGCAGCCAGGTACGGGACTGGTGGTGTCGGTGGTTGGGGACTGGGTATTGGGGAGCAGAGTAATGGGGGTGAGAGGGAGACAAGTACCCATCCAGTCACCGGGCTCACCCCCTCTCTGGGTTATCCTCAATCCTTCTGCCTCCCTATATTCAATCAGTCCCAGCTCTCTGCCCTATCTGTGAAACTGAGCTAAGTGACTTCTCTCCAAGCTTCAGTTCTCCCATCTATAAATTGGAATAATTGTGATGTAGATATAGGGGATTTAAGCCTGGGATCACTTGAATTGTTTTTTCTTAATATTTTGATAATTGGATTGGTTTCCTTTGTAATCCTCTGTATTTATTTTATACAATTAAAAAAAGAAACTGGGGAGGTTAGGTGGTGCAGTGCATACAGCACCGGCCCTGGAGTCAGGAGGACCTGAGTTCAAATTCGACCTCAGACACTTAACACTTACTAGCAAGTCACTTAACTCCAATTGCCCTGCCTTCCCCCTCAAAAAAAAAAAAAAAGAGGGGAGGCTAGGTGGCATAAGAGCGCCAGCCTGGAGTCGGGAGGACACCCACACAAAATAACTGGCCGTGTAACCTTGGGCAAGTCACTTAACCCCAATTGCTTAAAAAAGCAAAAACAAAAACAAAAAAACAAACAAACCCAACATGCCCATGCCCAAGGTGTCCAGACTGCCCAAAGCCTCCAAGCCTGGGCAAGTAACAACCTCCCCGAGCTCCCGGTAACTCTAAAGCACTTAAAGGGGCTGAACTGCATCTGTAGAGGGAGTTTCCTCCCCAGGGAGGTCCTCCTCCTCAATTCCATTCAATAAACACTTATTAAGCGCCTACTACGTACTGAGCACTGACAGTATTAAATAGTCCCATAAAAAAAAAAGCCTGTGTCTTCCTTGGGTGGCCTCTGAGGCAAGGCGCCGGGGATCAGGAAGAGGTTCGCTTTGGGGGGGCTGCCGGGGTGGAAGCGGGGGTGCGGCCCTCCTTGAGCTGATGGCTGGTGTTTTGTCGCCACCTGGCGGCCACGCGGAGGAATCTCCGCCGCTGACGCCGAAGGGGAGGACTCCGAGACAGGCTGGCCGACTGGGCAGAGGGGCACCGACTCCTTCCTCCTGGCCCCCGAGCTCCTCCCCCGGATTCACGCCACGCCCACCCTCGGGTCTCAGTTTCCCCCTCTCCACTCGGTAAGAAGTGAACTGGGAGATGAAGTTATCTCCTCCCTCATCTCCGTAGCCTTCCCCCTCCCCTCCCGCTGAGGGGGCGTGCCCTCCTTCGGATGGGCGTGGTCTCCGCGGCCCGCCCCTCCTCTCCCCTCGCGCGCCGCCGTGCCGCCCTGCGCGCGCCCCGCCCGTCGCTCAGCCATCTTGATTCCCCAGCGTGAGAGGTCCCTGGCGGCGGGAGGAGGCGGAGGTGAGGGCTGGTTTAGGGGCGGGGGTGTATGGGAGCCCACCGCCAGGGCGGACTCTTGGAGATTCCAGGCCGAGAAAGGCACCTGACCAGAAATGCTTAGAGATCCCATCCGGGAGCGGGGGAGGGGGAAAGAAGGGGGAAAATGGGCCCAGTGCCGGAGACGCTTAGAGATCCCGAGGGTCCCGGCCGGAGGGTGGGCTGGAGAGCCTGGCAGCACCCCTCATTCCGCGAGGGATAGTAGAGAAGCAGTGTTGTGGGGCAGGGGGAAGAAAGGAAGAGTGCGGATAATCCGCAGGCGGGCGTGGCGTGGGGACGGGGTGGGAGCCGGAGCCTCGGCGCGGGGCGTGCCCCTCCCCCTCCCTCCAGTTTTTCTGTCTCTAAGCACACGTGGAGGCATCCTCACCAGGTGGGGCAGGAGGGCCTGTCCCGGGCTTTCTTTGTGGAGGGTTCTCGAGGTGAGGTGGCGCTTGAGCCGGGCCTTGAACGATGGGAAGGACAGGCCGTGGGAGGCGGGAGGCGGGAGCGCACGCCCAGCCTCGGGGCAGCGCGCCCGCTTCCCCTCCCCGGGGTTCTGGTGAGGATGCTTCGGGCCAGCTCCCGAAGGCGCAGTGCCTTCCTCCATTCTCAGAGGGAGGACCTGAGGCCGCAGAGGGAGGTCAGGGACCAGGCTGGCCTCGGGCAGCGCAGCGGGACTTGGCATCGAGGCCGAGAGGGCGGGAATGACTGGGTTGGGAGGTTTGGATGAACTTTTAGATATTCTGATCAATGGAAGCCCTTACCTTTTTTTTTTTTAATAGACGGGAGTATATATAATTTTCAAGTAAATTGAAAAGGGAAGTCAAAATAAGTATTTAAGTATTTTAGGAGCTTTTAGGGAACCAAAGTCACTTTGTTCATTTAGAAACGATTGTTTTGGTAATGGTCTACATTTCTTTTTATTTTTTTTGCCACCTCTTGTTTTTATATCACCCACGTTCCCAGTATTCCCCCTCCCCTTCAAAGACAGCTATTATACCTTACAACAGAAAAGAAAAATAAATAAAAACAGTCCCATAAACCCAGCCCACAAGTTTAAAAAAAAAATGTGACGTTGTGTTCAGTGTTCCCTTTCCTCTGCAAAAAAGGAAAAGGTGCCTTCCCATAGCTCTTTCTCTGGGGCTAAGCTTGGTCAGTAGCTCATACTTGTTTATATGACTTTAGGTTTTCAAAAATCACTTTGCTCACTTCAACCCTGTGAGAGTGTTTGTGCAAGTATGTTATCCCTATTTTGCAGGTGAGGAAACTGAGGCTCTATTTGGTAAATTACAGATGTTTGCCAGGTTTTAAAAAAAATGAGAGGAGGCAAACTTAATTTTTTTTAAGTTCCTTTTTTAAAAGTGTTTTCCTTTGGTCTTGTTTTAATAATAGCATTTATATAGTGCTGTCAGATTTGCAGAGTGTTTTACATATATTATCCTATTTGATCCTTATAATAGCCCTATGAGGTAGGTGCTATTGTTATCTTTATTTTATAGATGAAACTAAAACCCAGAAAGGTTGAATGACTTGCCCAGTTTCACACAACTAGTAAGTGTCGGAACCGGGATTGAAGCCAGGACTTTGACTCCAAGTCCAGCATTCTATCACATCATGTTTCCTCTACAGAGAACTTTAAGCACCTCTTGCCTCTTAATTCTATAGGTATTGGTAAATTATTTGTTGCAAGTTCTTGAGAAGGCAGTGACATCCTTTGTTAGTCCTTTGTCTTAGGGTCAGTGGACTTTTCCTTTAGGAAGATCCTAGACTAAGGGGAGACATTACCCCTTTTTTAAGGGATTCCCAGTTCTTATAGGGGAGAGAGCCTTTAATCTGGGGGTACTCTGTACCTCCTTTCTGAAGCAGGGGTGCTTTCGACTTGACCTTGGGTACTATGCACTCACCTCTCCCTTTTTAGGCAACAGTGAAGGTCCCTGGACCAGCCATGGAGAATTACCAGAAGGCGAGCTCTATAGAGAAACCACTGGTCCCCCCAGTGCCAGGTCTGCCTCCAGATACCTTGGAAATGCGGGTACGGGATGGCAGCAAGATCCGTAATCTCCTGGGCTTTGCATTGGGGCGGCTGGAAAGTGAATCCACCCGGCGAATAGTGTTCACTGGTGCAGGCCGTGCCACAGGCAAAGCTGTGACCTGTGCAGAGATCCTGAAGCGCCGTCTGCCTGGCCTGCATCAGCTCACCAAACTGCACTTCCAGCAGACAGAGGATGCCTGGGTCCCTGTAGTGCCCGAGGCTGGTCTGGACCCACTTACTGTACGCCGACATGTGCCAGCTGTGTGGCTTCTGCTCAGCAAGGACCCCTTGGACCCTAATGAGGGTGGCTACCAGCCCCCAGGTGCTCCTCCTGGTCTGGGACAACCTTTACCCCGAACCCCTCCACATACCCCTCAGCCCAAGAGGCGGGGTCCCCGGGCCTCGGGGCATTGGCAGGGAGGTGGAGGTGGGGCCAGAGGAGAAACCCCCAGGAGGCCCTGACCCAGAGTGGAAAAAGGTTGGCTGCAGATTCTGAGGTGCTTTCCAGGAAGTGTAGGACAATATTGAAGTCCCCATTGCTGGGGGGGTGTTTTTTGGTCCAGTGACTCCAGTCTTTTTCACAGTGCTGTTACCTCTCAGGTGACAGATGGAAATGAACACATGACTCAGGAGTAATCATGTTGATGGCTGCTCTGAGGCTCCCTGTGTTTGGGAGCTTTTTCCCCCTTCCCCTCCCTCAAGAGTGTTACCACCGGTTTTATCAACTTCTTGCCAATTGGATTCCTTGGACTGAAAATATAAGGTGGCTTTTCCCAGGAAAGGAAGCAAAGAGTTGGGAATAAAAGTTCCACTTATACCATTTATGAAACCCTTCTCTGTGCCCAGTTCTATGTGTGTGTATCTGTAAATCACAGGGTGTTCTCCTATTCCTAGTCCCTTAAAATGATGAAAGTCACACAGGAAACTATGGAACCATGGGATAGAGTGTCAGAGACTATTTGAATTTTGAGAGAATAGTGTGGCCAGGGTTGGTTAGGACTGGCTTGAAGGAAGAAGTGAGGTTTGCATTGGACCTGGGAGACTGGGTAGGAGGACTTCAGTAAGCCCAGAGGTGGGGTGAAAAAAGCATATTAGGTGAGCCAAAGAGGCAGAGGTGAAAATCATGAGGACTAGTAACTGAGCTCAGGCTGTTCAGATTAGAGAAGGCTACAAACAGAACAAAGGGCACAATGGGGAATGAGGCTAGAAAGGTGAGTTTGGGGGCTATAGTGTGGATGATTTTGAATGTCAAAAGAGTTTGAACTATATCCTGTAAGCCATGGGGATTCATTGGCAACTAATGAGCTGATTTGAGAAGATGGAAGCTGGGACCCAGTCCTGTGAGCATTTTCTAGAGTGGGGTTCTGAGGTGGGGGCTTTTCTGAGAGTGGAACTGAGCTGTGTGCTACAGTGTGAAAAAAATATGATTGTCAGAAGACCTGATTTCAAATCCTACTTCTGATGGGACATGTCTGCCTGTATGACATTGGGCGATTTACTTAGCTTTCCTGGGCCTCAGTTCCTCATCTTTAAAATGTATAGGTTAGGGGCGGCTATCTGGCGCAGTGAATAGAGCACGGGCCCTGGAGTCAGGAAGACCTGAGTTCAAATCCGGCTTCAGACACTTGACACACTAGCCGTGTGACTTTGGGCAAGTCACTTAACCCCAATTGCCCTCAAAAAAAAACAACCCATATAGGTTGGACAGCATGGCCTCTGAGGCCCCTTCTAGCCCAAAATCTGGTTCTGTGTTTCATCATTGTCATTTCGGTGTCTGACCACGAGTCAGATATACAGAAAACGGCCTCCTTCCTCCCTATTACCATACCTCAATCCCAGGGCTGTAGCAGCCAAAGCCTGATTGTTGTTCTGGATTTGGCCACATGGTGGCAGCTTTGCCTAGGTGTGGTGTGGTTTCCACCTAATTACTCAATCAGCTATCAAGAACTTGCCTGCGGTTTGTCCAGACCCCTGTACTAAGGAAATCCTGTGGGATTGGGGGAAGAGATGAGAAGACAACCTTCTCGTCCTCTGACATCTTGGTCTAGGGAGGCAAGAGTTCTAAGAACAATGAGAAAATAAAGTCTAAATTGCTTGGTCCTGGGAGAAGGTGATGTGTGTTCCAGGATAAGAGTATACACTACTGACTCAGGTGCTTGGGGGTGGGGGTGTGGGCTACAGCACTCTCAGAAGGCTTCTTGAAGGACAGGTAACTTGATCTGGGCCTTGCAAGAAAGAAATCGTAAGACAATTCTTTTTCTACTGTGCAATACTCCTGCTCAGGCCTCCAGTGTATTCTCTTCCAGTTTCTTGTCCCTCCCTCTTCCCTTATTCTTTTCTCTGCCCCTACTCTGGACCACTTTGAGGAGTGGGGTGGACTAGGCCCCTGGCCAACCCTTCCCATTGCTTTCCGTGGTGCTGAAATCCACAGCCCACTCTAGGGATATTCTTTCCTCAAGCCTGAGTCTTTTCATTATTCTTCAGGCAGGAAGATGGAATATAAGGAGTTAGTCTGCTGATAGAGACACAGCCCATAGGAAAAAGGGAAAGGAGGCTAGGACCTGGGTCTGGGGGTGGTGGTGGTGAAGTGGATGTGCATTTCTGGGTATAGTGTCTATAGAGTTGAGCTGCCTACCTGTATCTAACCATTTACATTCATAAGAATGTGTGACTGGTCCCAGGAAATTATGCAGATGTAAACACATGCAAATTAAGTGCTGCCTTCTCTGTTGCTATGGCTACAGGAGCAGCAAGCAGTTCCTACTATTCCCATCCCTGGGGGAAGCTACCTTAGGAGAAGGGGCTAGAAACTCCAAGAGTCCTGTTCACCAGTAAGACAGTTGAGGGTGGTAGTATTAAAAACAGACCCACCTGGTCATCTGGCCAGCAGACCACAGGATGACAGTTGTGACTGAGGAGTTGGGTGTGAGGAGCATAGGGGATGTGTTCTTGGATCTGGCTCTGACTGATGGGAAGGACGGAAGTCTCCCATCTGTCATTGCCTGCTGGGAAGCCCGACCTCCTCCACAGCTGCCCACATGTTCCAGAATTTCCAAGCCCTCCCTTACAATACTACTTAACTCTTGGTCCTCATGTTGTGGAATTCTCTTGGTGAGCACCGTCACCAGGGTGCCCCACTCCAAATCCTTGCCATGTGATTCTGTGTCAGTGTTTCTAGGCTTCCTTTGGAGGAGGCTATTTTGCTAGTATAAGGAGAGGAAACGATTGGGACTTTTCTCTCTCTTCTTACAGGTTTTAGCCTGTTCTAGACCTTTAGGATATGCCTTCATGGAAGGGTGTGGATAAGGGAGAGTACTCAGTAGGATCCTCTGTGGGGGCAGGATTTGGGTGTGGATTGGAATTTCCAGGAATCTGCAGAAAATAGGAATATGAGCTACAAATGACCCAAGTTTTAGTGAGAGGTGCCCCTTCTTAACACTCCTGAATGAAGTCCCCTACCCAGTTAGTCCCGGGTGTAATTCAAATCACACATCCAAGGCTTATGTATTCCTACCACCATTCCTGTCATAATAATATCTAACATTTATATAGTGCCTTAAGATTTGCAAATAGTTTTACAAATATCTTAGTTTGTATTTACAAGCCTGGGAGAAAGGTGCTATTTTACCCTCATTTTGTGGATGAGGAAACTGAAGCAGAGGTTAAGGACTTACCAAGCTTCACCCAGCTAGTAAGTGTCTGGAACAGGATTTGAACTCAGGTCTTCCTGACTCCAGGCCCAGCCACCATCTACTGCCTCAGAGCTACCTCATGAACCCTCACAATAGCTCTTCTGAATTCTTTCTAAGCTACTCCAATAATTTTGGAATAATTTAAAAGGGTTTTTTTGAGTCAAATTTAATTTCCTCCTCCCTACCCCACATGAAGATCTTTCCCTCTTGTTTTTGAAGTCTCCCAGGAAGGGAAAAGCCACAAGGCTACCTTACTCTCTTCATTGATAAGGAAGTGTTTTCTTCTACCTAGCTTTAGTTGCTCCTGTTGTAAATTGTATCTGTGTAGATGCCTTGTAGAGAAAAAGTCAAAAGAACAGTCTAGTCTTCAAGGTGTCCATGTGTCCCCTCCTCCCCAGTCTTCATGTGTTATCTCAGTATCAGGTGAAAGGTTTGTGTGAGAGAGGAGTTGTTTAGTGAAAGGGGAACAACTATTCTCTTTCCTCAATATGGGAGTCAGAAAAGCCGGTCCTAATCCCGAATTCTCCACTTAAATGGCCAATCCCAGGACAAGAGATTGGGCTATTGGGAACCGAACTCTGGAAGGATCATGGGTGGAGGGAGAGGACAGTAAGGGGGTGGTGGCACTTCATGGATCATCCCATAAACTGGCCTCCAGATTGTCTAGCCCCTCCCCTCCAGACTTTGGGAAGCCTAGGCTGTGGGGGGTCTGGCCCAGACCCAGGGAGTGGGGGTGTTTGTAGCCAGTTAGGGCAGGTCTTCCTCCCACCTTCCCCCTACTCCTCCAACTCCCTCAGGAGAAAAAGCTTGTTCCTAGGAACCAAGATATTCCCATAGTAGATAGATGCTATATGCCCTTTCACTGCTGGGAGGTCCCTCCAGATGTCTAGCCTTTCAGTAATGACCTTTTCTAAGAGAATTCTGCTTGAAGTAGGTCATGTGACTCCAGGGTCCCTGGGCTCTTGGGGCACATATATTTTCTGGCTGTTCCTTACTGAGGCTCCTCAGTGAAGTGATGGTAAAGGGGATGATACTTGGCTTCCTTGCCCTCTCCTTACTGAGGTTCCTTCTCAGTGAACTGATGGTGAAGGGGATGATGCTTGGCTTCCTTGCCCTCTCCTTACTGAGGCTCCTTCTCAGTGAAGTGATGGTAAAGGGGATGACACTTGGCTTCCTCGCCCTCTCCTTTCTGTCTTCTCCCGTTCATTGTCCCCACCCCTGTGATCCTCCAGTACCTCTCTTTCCCCTTTTCCAACTTTGCCCTCATCAGAAAGACTGGACAGCCCATGGCCCATGACAGGGATGGTCCTTTTATCAGGTGGGTTTGGGGGCAATGGAGAAGAGAAAGGGGGGATAAAGGGGAAAAGGACACAGCCCTAATGCTTAGGCCTCCATCCACTAAGTCAACTTCAGGGGTTCCAACTCTTTACTAAACCAGGGAATCTTGCATTCAGCCCTAAGGCCTTTCATTCTTTCCCAAACTTATCTGGTCACAGAACTGAAGATGCTTTATAAATATTAGGGCATTTGATTCTCATAATAGAGATAGGTGCTGTTTTACAGTCTGAGGAAGGCAGAGGTTAAGTGACTTGTCTAGGATCTCATAACTAGCTAAGTGTCTGAGACTGGACTTGAACTCAGGTCTTCCTGACCCTAGGCCAGTACTTTATCCATTGTGCTATCTAGCTGCCTCTAATAATGTACATGGTGCACAGTAGAATGCCTTGAATACTAATAGGTGTCTAACAAATATTTGGTAGGCTGTCGTCTATTTCTTTCACCTACTTCCCTCTTTACTATCTACCTCCACAGACTCTGGACCGTAGGAATAATATTTTATAGGGCATATAAGGAAAAGAAGATATAAATTCAAATACAAATTCAATGACCAAGTTAAGGTCATTAGAAATATGTATAAAGGAAATCTACCCAGTCCCAGACTAGGTGATATCTACCTTCCTAAATGGAGTCTCCATCCTCTTTCTGTTTCTGTTACCCACTTTCACTCTCTCTCACCTCTAGGAATCCAGTCCTTATACCTTTGTTAGACTTATCTTCTTGCATATGTGGCATCCTATTGATAGTCTAATGGGTATAAAGCATGTTGCAAACCTTCAAATGCTACGTAAGTGCCAGTCACATTTTTTTGGAGAGAATGTCTAAGACCTGTTATTTCATAGGTCATTCCCAGTATGGAAATGCCCTATGAGGTAACATTTCTATAAAGAATTTTAGGAAGTTGCCTAGGGAACTGAGAGATTAAGTGATTTGCTCATGGCAACATAGCCTTTGTGTATTAAAGGCAGTACCTGAAAGTAAATCTTCCTTTCTCCAAGACCAGCCCTCTAGCAGTGATGACAGGCCATTTCTCATTAGGTATAGCCTCTATGGGAAATGATGGTCAGGGATACAAGGATGCAACATTTGGGTGGAACCAGGAGTCAGCGACATACAAGAAGATACAAAAAGAGGTAATTTTGTTAAGGATAGAATGGGGGACCCAAGGAGCACAAGGGCTGGGGAGAGAGGACTAAGGTAGATAGAGATGAGAGATCAGAAGAGGTAATAGTTCAATTCAAATGAGTCATCTTTTTGTTACTAAGATGGCTCTCAAATTTGAAGCAGCTAGGGAGTACCAGCTCACAGAATCTCAGAAGCCAGCTAGTCTGCAGCTCAGACCTGGACCTGGATCCCTTCTACCACATCCTCAAAAGTGGTCATTCAGCCTTCATTTGAAGACCCCATCACCTCCATAGGTAGTTCATTCCACTTTTGGACAGCTCTGATTATTGACAAGTTGTCCTTGAGTAAATCTAAATCTGCCTCTGTTTACCTTGCATTTAATACTTCCAGATCTGCCCCCAGGGTCAAACAAAGCATGTTTTATCCCACTTCTAAGAAAGGGGACTTCATTTATTTGAAGTCAGTTATATCCCTCGTCAGTCTTCTCCATTCTAATCATTAACAGTTCCCTTCAACCAATATTCCTATGGTTGCTCTCAGTCCTTTGTCATCCCGGTTGCCCTCCCCTAAACACTGCCTCGCTCATCAATGCCCTTTCTAAAATGTAATTCCCAGAATTTATCCCAATATTCCAAGTGTGGTGTGACCAAGGCAGAGCACAGAAGGATTATGATCTTTTTAGTCCTGGACAGTACACTTCTCAGTGCAAGGCTAAAATGGAATTAACTTTCTTGGCTGCTGTATCAGCGTTGACTCGGAGTGAGCTTAATGCACTTTTGTCCACTAAACCCCCCAGAGCTTTTCAGACCACATTTTTTCTTGCTATACCTTCCACTCTTGTGAAGTCAATTTTTCTAATCCCAAGTGTAAGACTTTGCATTTGTCCTGATTAAATTTCATCTTATTAGATCCAGCCCAACATTCTAGCCTGTCAAGATATTTTTGGATTCTGACTCAGTACCCTGAAATGTAGTGCATCTGGGTTTGGTGACTGGAGCTTATCAAGTGCAGCTAGGTTCTTGCTTACTATCTCCCTACTTGTCTTGGATTTTCTTATGGAAAACAATTTAGGGCACAAACCAGTAAAAAAAAAAAAAAAGGCTTAATGTTGTCCATGGTTGCAAGCCATGGCATGGGGAAGCATTGTGCTGACCTTCCAGGGAGGAATACAACTCTGAATACAACTTATTTCTCACATAGATTTTTCATTTATTTCTTATATGCCTGCTGTATACTTCTAGTACACAACAAGCATATAATTATACTGGGCTCTCAAATGGTGTGCCACTGGTCTTGGGAGCAGTTTGTTTTCTAGAAGAGGGGACAGAGATTTCTTAATCTGTTGGTCTATAGTTGGCTTCAGGGTCCAAGACAGGGTGGACTGTGTTTGTCTTTTGGCTAGCCTTGCGCAATTACTGGAGGAGAAAATGAAAAAAGGTTGGTTTTTTTTTATTACTGCCTGTTTAAATTGAAATGGAAGTTTATTCTAAATTGGCCTTCAATTACATCAAGAAAGGGAAAATATAGGTATCCCCTTTCCTCTCTCAATTTCAATTATGAATTGTATGTTAGCCATTTTTGTCCCTCCTTTCCAGTCCAAAGACTGTTATTAGCAGAGAAAATAAACAAAATAAGAATTGAACAGTTCTGTTTTCTCTCCATCACTGTTATCATCCCAGGTCCTTCAAGAGCAGTCCTGTCTGTTCATTGATGCTCTTCTTTTTCCCCATATAATTTTTTTAAAGTTTTCTTTTTCTTCTTACTTTCTCCCTCCCCCCTTTCCTTTCCTCCTTTCTCGTTACTTCTCCCCTTTCCCCTACTTTCTCTCTTTCCCTTCCCTTGTCTTCCTTCCCTTCTTTTTACCTCTTTTCCTTTCCCTTGTCTTCTTATCCCACCTAGGCTAGAAATGCAACAGCCACTTATGGACTTAATCCCAATTCTGATCATTACAGAAGCTTTAACCTGCTCCTTTTTGGTGATCTTAGCCAGCTGGCCCCTCTATAGGCAACCTGCTTGTGGTCTGCTCCTGGGGGCTTATTATATTAGTGCAGATACCCTTGTAGACATGAACTTCAGATCATAATGATCAAGGTATGGTACTGTGTTTCCTGAACCACCACCACGACACCAGGTGAAAGTGATTTCTTCCTCTTCTCACTCTTCGCAGCCCTTTCCCTAAGTCTGTTACAACGCTCCCCTATGTATCATAATTATTTGCACATTTATCCTTATCCCGTTAAATTGCATTCTTCTTGAAAAGAGGGTTTATATCATATCTGTCTTTGCATCCATAGTACCTTTTCAACCAAACAAGAGACGGGCAATTAGAAAAGATAAAAAATAGATTACTTTGATTACTTGAAACTGAAAAGCTTCTGCACAGACAAAATTAATGCATTTAGAATAAGGAGGGAAGTAATTGAATGGGAGGAAATCTTTCTCTCAGATTGATAAGGGTTTTGTATCTTAGATACATAAACAATAAGTGTATGTATGTACGGTTAATAGCCATTCTCCAGTAGATAAATGGTTAAAGGATGTGAACAAACAGTTCTCAAAAGAAGAACTGCAAAGAATTCATAGCCACATGAAAAAAGGCTCCAGTTCCGGAATGATCCAGGTAAAAGAAATGCAATTCAAAACTCTGAGGTTTCACCTCATACCCTGCAAATGGGCAGAAATGACAAAAAATGGCAACCATCAATGTTGAAGGGGTTATGGAAAGATATGTGTGCTAATTCATTGTTGGTGGAGCTGTAAAGTGGTACAACCATTTTGGAAAGCAATTTGGAATTATGAAATAAAATGACTAAAATGTACATACTTTTTGAATCAGAGATTCTGTTGCTGTGCTTAATCCTGTGGAAATTGTTGGTAAGAAGAAAGCTCTTGCGTAGTCTAAAATATTTATGGCAGCATCCACAGTGCCTTGCATATTATAGGTATTTAAAAGCTGCTGAATGGCATGGAAAGGTAATCCAGAACTTCTGGAACCCTTCTTCATTCCTACCCCAAGAATTCTCTGGAACCTGTTTTTGTGGATAAAAAGGCAGGAAAAAATGGAAGTAGGGAGGGAGTAGTGTGGATAGGTTGTGGAGGCAGAGCACAGTATCTGGGATAATGGATGTACACCTGGAAGGGACTGAAGAGATCTTGTTCGACCTGATTTTATAAACTTATTAATTCAAACAGCATTTATTGTGCCAGGCACCGTGCTAGATACTGAAGTTGCAAAGACAAAAAACAGGTTCTGTCCTCAAGGAGCTTACATTCTATTGGTGGGTAGGGAACAATATCTACCTGAGTAATACTGAACATTTGCACAAAACAAATAAAAAGTAATTTTGGAGAGGGCAGAAATTTCTGGGGGCTAAGGATAGTATTTGAACAGAGCTTTGGAGAAGTTTAGAGTTCTAAAAGGCAGAGGTGAGGAAGGGCTGCATTCCAGGCCTGCAGGACAACTTATGCAAAGGCAGAGTCAGGAGATGAAATGTCCCATAATGGGGACAAACAAGTAGAGCAGTTTGGTTGGACCATAGTTTGTGAGGCAGGGTAAAGTGCAATAAAGCCTGAAAAGGTAGACTGGAGGTAGATGTGAAGGATTGTACATGGCAAACAGAAAGTGTTTTATATTTTATTCTCTAGGCAATGAGAAGCCACTGGATCTGGGAGGCAGAGTTGATACCATCTGATCTTCTTAAATTGACCATGATTGATTCTGAGGCTCAATGAAGGAGGGGCTGAAAGGTCCCCTGGCCATGGCATTTTTGAAAGGGGAGGGGGTTACAAGCTAAGAATCTCCCAGGGAAGAAATGGTGGAGCTAGCTCTCTTTTCCTTTGTTCTCTTCTTTTTCAGACTCCTGCCCACTTATTCACTGGGCCCTAAGGTTTCTACCCTGACCTTCATCTTTGGGCCCTGTACCATTGTGTGTAGGTTGGCGTACCTGGTCCAGTGTTCCTCAGATCCCAGGGGCAGGAGAAGCAGGAGTCTTTAACAGATACTGAATATGCATGGCACTGAGGACTCATACTCAAACTTGGACTCAGAATCAGGGTTAGACTCATAACAGATGCAGGTTTAGAGTCAAGCTTCCACAGAACTCCCCTCTGGGCTACTTCCCTCAAGGATGACTACCCCTCCCAGGTTCAAGGGGTAACTTGTTGGTCTAGGATCCTTCTACTACAGCCAGGAGCCCCCATTAGTGTACTTCCCATTAATAAGACAGCAAGTAGATACAATTTTCAAATAGCAAAAGCATTTGCTAATAATGGCATCTTAAAAACAATAGCCACAAAACATCTCTCACCCTCAAACCTGGGGCTCTATCTAACAAATACACACACAGCATCCATGGTGAGAAGAGTGTGCACAAACTTACAGGACCATAATAGTAAGGTATATATGTAGGGAACATGTGGCCAAGGCAGTTCACTGCAGAGCTTCAGTGTTAATGCCCTTTTTCTCCTTATAGAGTTCTCACACTGCTGTTAGAGTAGTCTGTCTTCTGGGTGAGTTGCTCAGCTGGGCCCCCAGGGTCTACTTTGCTTTGCAGCTTGACTCAGGGCTGGTTCCCCCTTGAATCTATGATCAGCTTTCTTCTCTGCTGCCAGTGCTTCTCTATGTTTGTAATTAAGACCATCTCTTACCTTAACTTTGCCTTGAACGCTCTTAGACTTAGAGATGAGATGTCTTTAAACTGAATAGCTCTGCTGATGAACACTGTAGCCAGTGGGGGTAGGAAGAACAAAATCCCTTCTCCCTGCTGCCCTCTACTATAGTAGGCACATGGGTCTAACTCTACAGAGATGGTTCTGGCCTAGAATCTGGCCAACTTCCCAACTGTGTCCAACGAATCCAGGACTGATGAACTTAGCTATTCAAAGAACTCTGGGCATGTGGTGAGTTTTCAGCCAGCCAATCCCAAACTCTCCTAATTTCAGTAAGACAGTTCTCTTTCTCCACAAACTCCTCTTCCAAATTTTCCTGTTACTTTTTAGGGCATCACCATCTTCCCAGTCACCCAGGTTCCCAACTTCAGTGTTATCCTGGATCATCTTGTCTTTTCAGCCTTTGAAATGTCCCTTGTATATGCCCTCTTCTTTCCACCTATATAACCACAACTCTAGTTTAGGCCTCTATTCCCTCTTGTCTAGAATACTATAATCACCTTCCACCTGGTCTCCATGCTTTAAAGCCTTTACCAGCTCTAATCCATCTTCTAATAAGCTGTCAAATTTTTTTTCTAAAATGCAGGTCTGACTTTGCCAACCTCCTCCCTCCTTACCTCCATGAACCCTAGTAGCTCCCTTTTTCTCCCAGTATTGAATATAAAGTCCTCTGGCTTTTAAAATTCTTCATTTCTTGACCCCTGACTACATTTCCAGCCTTCTTATATCACACTTTCTTCTTCTCTATACACTCTAAAATCTAGCTTTTACTTCCCTTGAATGCTACACTCTGTCTTCTGTTTCCACTGGTTGACCCCAGATCTGCAATGTTCTCCCTTCTCACCTCTATTCCTTCATTTGCCTGACTTTTTAAAGACTCAGCTCAAATCCCCCCTTCAGAAGAAAGCCTGTTCCAGTCTCCCCAGCTGCTAATGCCATTCCCTTTCACACTGACTTCATCTAATCTGTATGTTTCTTGTATGTACTTAGTTATTTACATGTTGTATCCCCCACTAGAAGCTATGTGAAGGTATGGATATATAGTGGGTTTTTGGTTTGCTTTTTTGCCTTTCTTTGTATTTCCTACCTCTTAGCACAGTACCTGGCACATAGAAGGAGCTGAATAAAAGTTTGTTGACTGAGAAAAATTTCCTAAGGGGACCCCAGGGCTTAGAAATACTTTTATAGTTAAATGCCTCATTAACAAAGTAATATTTCATTACCTTTGTTATCTGTCATTTGCATTCTGGGACTCCACAAACTAGGAGGGGTAAACAAGTAATCATTTGGTTAAAGACTATCTCCCCCCCCCCCACTTTTACATAGGTTTAGGATTAGGCCTTTACTGAAGCTCAAATTCAGCCTCAGATTTAGGCCTAGCCATAAGTTTAGACTCAGACCAAGACCCAGGCTCAGACTCAGCTATGGATCTAGGCTTGTGTTCAGGGTCAGGGTCAGGCTCAGATAAATGCAGACTTAGGCCTAGTCTCCTACCCAGGCCCAGTCTCAGACTCAGGTTTAGATTTGGGACTCCAGCTCAGTCTCAGACAAGCCAAGGCTCAAACTGACTCAGGATCGGGCTTAGTGGGAAATGTAATTCAAACTCAGGCTCAGGCTTAGATTAAGGGCTCAGGATCAGGTGTATAAGCAGACCTAAATTGGTCAGGTTCAACCTTGGACTCGGAAAAGTCTCAGCTGATGATTAAAAATCAAGCTTGGCTTCAGTTTGAGGCTCAAGCTGAGCCTCAGGATTTTATTGAGTCTCAGGTTTTGATTTATGCTTAGGCTTGAATTTAGGCCCAGACTTAGAGCCAGGCACACACATGTACCTACCACCTCCTGTGGCAGCCCATTCCATTTGGGAATAGCTCTAATTGTTTAAAAACGTTGTTTTATTCAGAACGTAAACACCACTTAAGCAAAATGAATGTTTCATATACAAAACAGGACAGAAAAAAAGAAGATTGTAGATGCAACTGTGAATCTCTATTACATACAGCTAGCTTTTTCTTTTAAGTATATAATAAATTCAACATGTAACTTTCAAAGTTGTCTGTTTCCATCTGGCTTTCTTATGGTTCTCTGTACATTAAAAATGTGACTTCAGTGACCTTTTCATTTTCTTTTCTTATTTTGGCAACTCTGTCACATCTCCCTTTTCTTATATTTCTTCACTGCCACTCCCCAATGGAAAAAATAAATAAAAACAAAACCCCTGTTTCAGCTATGCATAGGCAAGCAAAACAAATTCCCAAACTGGTTCTGCCCATTCTACACCTCTTCCCTATCACCTCTCTGTCAGAAGCTGGGTAGCATGTTTTGTCATTAATTCTCTGCAGTTCTGGTTGGTCATTGCACTGATCAGAATCCTTAAATTTACAAAGTTATTTTTCTTGTTGTTGTTATTGAATAAATTATTCTCTCAGTTCTGGTCATTTAACTCCACATCAATTCATACCCATCTTCCCAGGTTTCTCTAAATGGTCCCTTTTGTTATTCCTTAGGATTTAATACTATTCCATTGCATTCGTAAACCATAATTTGTTCAGCCATTCCCCAGTTGATGAGCGTCTCTTTAGTTTCCAGTACTTTGCCATAATAAAAAACTTCTCTACATATTTTTGTACAAATGGGTCCTTTTCGTCTTTGATTTTTTTAGGGGTATTGGATTAGTAGTGATATTGCAGGGTCAAAAGGGATGAATAGTTTAGTGAGTTTTTTTTTGGACATAGTTCCCGAATTGTGTTCCGGAATGGAATTGTGCTGACCCATGACCCCCCCAACAGTTTGTTAATGTGTCTTTCTTCCCACTGTTGTCATTTTGTCACAAATGTCATTTTCCTTTTATTTTTTCATTTTTACAAGTCTGATAGTTATGGGTTGGTACCTGACAGTTGCTTTAATTTGGATTTCTCTAATTATTAGAGATTTGGAAAATTTTTCCATATGGACATTGATAGCCCTAATTGTTAGTGACAACCTTTAAAAAGTTTGGTTAAAGGAGACAAGCAAATAGTAATATACAGTTACAGCATTTATTCCCCTAAAGCTAGAGAACTTGTACAAGGAGTTAGAAGTTAATTTCTAACTAATGAACAGAGAGATCAGAAGACTTAAATACATTCTAGAGCCATCCCAATTCAGGGTAAAAATTATGATTACAAGGAATGGACAAGGTGTCAACCTAGAACATCTGTTTTCTTTATCATTAACATGCTATAACATAATACATGCCCCACAAAATATTTAGATAAGAAAAGGTCCCATTATTCAAGATAGTATCTTAGCTTCAGAGTCTTATTCTTAGAAGAAAGAATGCTCCCAAGTTAGCCCTGTCTAGGGGAGGAGATATTCTCTGAGTTTCTCAGAGAACAAAGAAGCTGTTGGGTCTGTCTAGCTCCTCTCCAAAGGAATATGTCCCAAGATAAGGGGAAATCCCACTTTCAACCTTATCTGGTCTCGAGTTGCTGACACAGAAAAGGGCATTTTTTTTAAAGTAAGGCAATTTGATTAATTTGATTTGATTAATTCAGACTTTGGTCAAAAATGTGATATTTAATGATTATCATTAGCAAGCTTTTCTATACATCAAATTTGAATTTTCTTCATTTCAAGTTACACCTGTTCCTCGTTTTGGACTCAGTGTCTAGGGGCTTTTTCCAGAATGAGAGTAAATATGAAAACAATAGGCCTTTTTATTTGGCACACTTAAGGGAAGGTCCTATGTGACCCCAGGCAGATCAGTACTTCTCAGGCAATTCTCTTAAGGCTAGAAATTGCAGAGCTAGTGCAGTAGTTAAGAGATTTTCCTTGTAGTTGGTTCCTTAAACCAGTGAAATCATTGTTCTGATCCAAAGTGTGACAGGGACCTGACCAATGGAGCCCCATCTTCAGAGAATGCAGCAAGATCTGCCTCCTGCTAGCCTGCTGAAAGAGGGTCTGGAGCCTAATAGAAAGCTGTGGTGATGTGTTTGAAGTCCCCTCTCCCCATCCTTTGGGGCATGCACTGATAGCCTATGACTGGTTATTGTCATCTAACTCATGGGGAAGAGATGATCTTCTAGTTGGAAGTGGGATGCATTCAAAAGGCACTAAATGGACACAAAGTGAGTTGTTTTCCTTCTTTCTGCTTGGCCATGTTCAGTTAAGGACGAGTTAAGGACGCTTCAAGCTCCTGCTGTGGGAAAGAAGGCTCAGGCCTTGTCTCCCCACTGGACTACTGTCATGTTGTTTCTGTCTATCATGTCTAGTCTTTCTGCTTTTAAGTGAAGCAATGTTGGAGATGATTACTACTATCTTGTGAGCTTCTTAAGGTTGGAATAGTGATGGACTGTATCAGCAATGCCATATTCACAGTGCCTATGGAAATTACAGATATGCTGATGTAATTATCAATCACAAAATATACCAGGCTTTCTATATGGGGGAATAAGCTAGAACATTTATTAAAATACCAAAAGACTGAGTTCCAAAACCAGAAAGTCAAAGTCATCAGAGTAGTTATGAACATAGGTAGATAAAGTAGAAAGCACCCACATTCTCAAGCCTTTAAAACAGAACAGGCTACCTCAGGCAAAGGTCCTTCTCTCCCCACTTACAGCAACCACCCAGTGTCCAGGAAGCGCGTTCCCAGTAGCTCCGGCCCCTGGCAGTCCTTAGCAGGAGTCCTTAGCAGAAATTCTGGCTGACTCAAAAAGAGGTTCGCGCTTCCACTGCCGCTGCCTCTGCTGCTGCTGCCGCTGTCACCACCACTGCTAGCCACTGCAGGAACTCTGGCTTGGCTTCCGCTTCCTCTTGCTCCGCCCCTTCCTGCTATGTCAGCAAGTCCAGTGGGGCATGGAAGATCTTTAAATCCCATAACCCTTACATGGACATAAGTCTGGGAGCTGGAGTTTGTGCCAGAATTTGAGGGCGGCAGAGTGCCGGTGAGGCAGCAGTCAAAACCCTTAAGAGTGACCTTTTTGATGCATCACATTGAGAGAAATTACTCAGTGAGGACCCCTACTCAAACTTTAATCAGTACTAGTCAGTTCATTATGATTTTATAAGGGGTAATGATTGTTAGTAATTATTTTAATATGTTCTTCTAGAAATACATATATAGTCAATCATCTAATAACAGGTATAAGAATAAACAATATATTAATCCAGATTTTATATAAATATCATAGGAATATAGATTCTAATAGGAGGCCCCATAATAGGCCTCAAACTTTAATGTGATGTTCACTACTTGTTTACCAAGTTATGAGGCTCACTTGCACAACCACAAGAATGCTGACAAAGATATCTCCATCCTGTTTTGCTCAAATTCCCTGACCAAACCAAGCATGGGTGGTGGCATGGTCCGGGAAGTCCCCCCGATATGTTCTTGGAGAATATGTATAGCTTGCACTATCTCCTCCTGCCTAACCTGGGGAGGAGCCCATGCATTTTATGGCCACCTAATCAGTGGAGATTATTCCTTATTTCACCCCACTTGTGACCCTGCTGACATCATTTTTGCTTATTTTAGTTTATGCTAATGGGATTAGCTTATGTCAGTTGGATGCTGTATTTTGTATAACTGCTTTAGATTGTCTAGGGAACAAATCTGGTATCAAACCCGATAAAAACAAGGGCCCAGAAGACGGGGCATCTCAGATGGTGAGAAAGATCTGAGGTCTACTTCATTAGAGGGGACCATGGATCCTTTACCAAAGTGTCATTAAGTTGGAGCTCTGCCTTAGTCTCTTTAATTTTTTTAATCCCCACAACATAATGGTGGCAGGGATGTGTACTCATGTATTCATTGCCTTTGCCATATTTGAAAGTCATCTTGGCTGGGTGGGTATTTTGAAGAAATTGCTTTAGGTTTGAGTCATTCTCCCCAGGGAGTGAGCTGGTAGAGGAGAGTGTGCCCCCAGGAGTTGGGGGGAAATGCTTTGTGCCTTGTTGCTATTTCTTATCCATAAATATCTTTGTAAAAGCTAATTGATGTTAATTAGTTAAATGAAACTGGGGCACTAATAATTGGTGATTGATATTGGGAAAAACACTCTAGAAGGGGGCTTCAGGGAATTTAAAAAAATCACCCCCAACTTCTCAGGGATCACCCTAGAACCCTGGAGGAAAGCTATAGCCTTACTCAGAGGGGCCCATTTCATCATTGTGAGTTGAGATAAGAATACTCAGAGTTTATGAAGGCTACAAAAGGGGGGGAAATGTAGTCGTTTGGCTTGATTGGAGCCAGTTAACCCAAGAGAAGGTGGAGGAGGGAGGAAGGAGCAATGAAGGAAGGGAACTAGGGCAGTATCCCCCCTTCCAACCCCAGCCCCCAACTAGCATCTTGATTGACACCTCCAGATAGGTTAGAGAAAGGTAGAGAGCTGATATTACCAGGAATGTTGTCAGCAAGCTTTGAATTCCATGGACTTCAGTCTGTGTCAGGAAGAGAAAATTCACCATGGTCTCTCAAATGACTGCTCCCTGGATTTGGCACCTCATTACTCCAAGCTCTCCTGGCTCCTCATGAGTCCACCTTTATTCTTTGCATTAGGGCAGCTCAGAAAGGTTTGAATGGTTTCTTTGCCTCTAATGTCACAGACTGGGAAATGCCAATTCATTAGGAAACTGCAGATTTCTAACCTGGAAGGTTCTGGGTACATAAAGATTCTCTATCAGAGGTTTATGTGTATTTGGGGGAGAATTCCAGAGAAGACAAAAGGCAGAAGGAAAGGGGTGCAACACAGGAAGAAGGCGCATGGAGACATAGATATTTTGTAAGATAGAGAAAGACCAGGATCCCAAGACCATAGGTTTTTTTTCACCTTACCACTCATAGTTCTGATCTCTGCGACTAGGTAGAGCTAGTTTATCCCATCATCCATGTAACAGTCCTTCAGATACTTGAAGACAGCATCAAATACTTGAACATAGTCCTTCAACCACTTGAAGAAGTCTGTTTCTTCAGGTTGAACATCTTCATTGTCTCTGAATGAGCCTCATATGGCATAAATTCAAGACCCTTCACCATCCTGATTGAATTCCCCTGAACTCTCTCCAACTTATCAGTGCCCTTCCTAAAATGTTCCCAGAAACCGAATGCAATCCTCTGTGTGTTTTCTGGCCAGGGCAAGGGACAGTGGGACTATGACCTCCCTAAGCCTGGACAGTAGACTTCTCATCGAGCATGAAGAAGGAATTAACGAGCCTTCTTGGCTGCCATATCATACTGTTGATTCATAGGGAGCTTACAACCTACTGAAACCCCCAGCGCTTTTTCAGACAAAAGTCAGTCCATCCACACCTTCCCTGTTTTATACTTATGAAGCTTATTTTTTTTAACTCAAGTGTAAGATTTTATATTTGTCACAGTTACATCTCATCTTGTTAGATTCAGCCCAACATTCTAGTCTGTTAAGACCTTTTTTTTTATCCTGTCTATGACATGTGTGTTAATTGTCACCCAGCCCTGCCACAGCTTTGTCCCATCTGCAGTTTTAATAAGCATGTTATCTATCCCTTTAGTCACTGCTAATGATGTTAAAACAACTAGAGGCAGCCAGGAATGGTGGCTAGAAAGCTAACCTCTGAGTCAGGAAGATCTAGGTTCAAAGCCCTTCTCTGACACACATTGGCTATGTGATTCTGAGCAAGTAATTTGGGGAGTTCTGTGGAATAAATAACAGAGAGAAGATGCTGATATCTGTACTGGTAGCCACACGAGACAGCACAGATCCTTGTGGTCCTTTACTAGAGACCTCCTTCCAAACCGACATGGAACCACTGATGATTATGGTTGGGAGTGGGGTGTGGAATGTCCAGGGCATTCAGCCATTGCTGTTTCCACCTAATTATGCTATTGCCCAGGCCACATCAATCCACCTTGTCTACTTCAATAGTACAAAAGATGTTGTCAGATGGTTTGCTAAAATCTGGGTAAATTATTTTTACAGCATTCTTCTGTGTTTAGGAGTGCAGTCAAAAAAGGAAATGAGGTTTGTCTGGTTACAATATGTTCCTTAAAAGGAAAAAAAAAGTTTTATTGATTTATTTTTTGTTTGTCTTTATATCACACTATATATCTCTTGTTTCCAGATATACCCATACCTCAAAATGAGAACTCTCTCCTGACAAAGAAAAATAATTAAGCTAGCAGCCCGAGTGATCCCATCTGACAGCACACGCATTACTTGCTACTTTATTCACCTACTTCTCTACTAGAAGGAGGCAGGTAATTCCTCATCTCTTCTCAGGGTCAGGATCAGTTAGCACATTTACTTGGACTCATTTTAATGTATAT
Source organism: Petaurus breviceps papuanus (assembly GCF_028583685.1). Taxonomy (NCBI): domain Eukaryota; kingdom Metazoa; phylum Chordata; class Mammalia; order Diprotodontia; family Petauridae; genus Petaurus; species Petaurus breviceps. Next base: position 904,187 of record NW_027186354.1, on the reverse strand, counting down.
TTTTTCATTTGTATCATTACAGTTGTCACCAACAGCACAGGGCCTCTCATGATGGGCATCCTCCTGTGGCTGGGTCTAATCTTGGCAGCTGACACCAAGAGGGTCATTTTCTCTCTTTAGCTTTTTATTTCCACATGAAATTGCATGAAGAAAAAAAATCTAATATAGTGATTGTATAACATGGGTCTGGGTTACCCATGTCTGAGTAAAAGGGATCCTAAGCTCCCATCCAAGTAATCAAAATATTTCATGAAAATTAAGTTGCAGGACAGTCTCTATCACCCCAGAGAAAATGCAACTGGTCAATATGCATAAAGCACAAGAGAGTCACAGACAACTTAGCAGCTGCGGAGACACATAAAGCATTCAAGCAGCCCACCAGTTCTCCTCCCTCAGAAGAGAACTTTCCAGGAGGCTGATATTGGGGCATCCCGTTGGCATTCTGGGAAGTCTCTTTTCCCCAGAGTCCTACAGAGTCTCCCCAAGATGCATAGTTCCACACTGTGGCTTAGCTTCTCCCTAGAAGGTAAGTTTTCATTGAAGGGGCTGCTGAACAAGCAATGCCTTCTCTTTCCACCTGCCCTGTAGTGGGTACCTTACTGGCTTTGTTCTTCAAATAGAAAACTGTACAATGATTATATGGAATCTTCTCTTCTTTTTTTGTTTTTCCCAAGGAATATACCACAACTGGAAATCTCTCACTAGAAGGGCTAGTTCTCAAACTTTCAAACTTAGGTGCTCCTGAATTTGAGATTACCTATGAGGCATGGCCCTTCCTGGGCTAGAAGGCTAGACTATGGGATCATTGTGCCTAGGAAATTAAAAAGGCCACCCCCAAATCCACATGGGATTTGAGGTTCATGACCATAGTCCATGAACTCCCCTCTTGGATATGGATGGCTGTCTTTCTTGTGTTTCTGTGCTGTCTGCTGATCTGGGAAAGTCCCTTTCTTTTCAGGTCGCATGAAAGCATATGTCTATCTTTGCCATGTACTTCTGCAGAAAGTCTCCACAGCTGTTCTGGAGGGAGGAAACTGTTATGAGCACAGTCTCTCCACCACCTCACCTACTCCTTCCTTCAGTACAAGCCTGTTATGCTACACTCTGGTATATCTTCTCAAAGTGGAAAGAGCAAAAGAGAGAAGTTGTATTTTAGGTCATTTTTATAGACCAAAGAGAGGGGAATTTGGATGAGTGCTTCCCCTCATTTTAAAGATCAGGAAACTGAGGCCCCAGACAGGTTCTCTGACTCCATATGCAGTGGTTCTACTCCCCCCGTCCTACCCCCTGCATCATACTGCTGCTCAGATTTAGGATAAGACTCAAACTCAGGCTCAGGCTCAGACCAGACTTGGGGTCTGGCTCATGCCCAGAGATCAGGGGAAGAACCTGTCCAGCTGGTTTGTCTCCTTGCCAGGTGGTCCTAGCAGAACAAACCTCATAACTGGGAGTGTATGTATGTGGGAGGGGAACAAGAGAAAGGGATCGTGTTATTTAGTAGTCTGGCTGAGTCCCTTAAAATTTTGCCAGTATGTTCTTCCTTATGCTTAACCTCCATCCCTCCCCCTGTAGTAGCTCTCTCTCCCTACTTCTTTATCTAGTTTAAGTGAAAAATGCCTTTGAGAGGAGTCTCCTGGCTTCCTGTCTCAAGAGAGGGAAATGGATTTAGTGATCTACTAGATCAGTCCTGGAATTCCAAGATCTGTTTTCTTGCTGACAGTGGTAAGAGTAAGGGAAAGTATTCCAGTGATTGAGAGTATATTTCAGAATCAGAATGTGGAGCAAAGGACTGAGAGGAGGATCTTCCAATTTTTTCCAATATTGGAAGAGTTTAGAGAGTGCTGGGGACAGGAGGCAGCTGATGGGCTGTGTCAGCCCACCTATTTTTAGGAGAAATGTCAGGAAACCAGACAACACCATGAGGTCCTAGATCTGACATCTCTCTCACAAAGCCCACCTGGATTTGGAGCGGAAGATGACAGATGACAGAGAGCAGGTCTATTTTGGCCTTGAAGTCTGGGGCCTTCTTGTGATGGCTTTTGTATAGGCCATTCCACCTTGTTTTTGTACAAGCTGTGCCCCATGTCTGCAGTGTGCTCCCTCCTTAGAATCACTGCCTTCCTTCGGAGCTCAGCCCTAGTGCCACCCCTACCTTAGGTCTGTATATGATGACTCCCTGCCTCCTTTGTGCTCCTCAAAATCCTTGTTTTGTCTTTGCATCCCTATGCCGAGCACTTTTAAAAAATCTAGACCAATGATTTTATAGGTGTAGGGAGGTCCCAGGTGAGGATACTCTTCAACAAATCAGCAGCTACTTTGCAAGTTATAGTCTTAGTGGGAACAACAAGAGGTGATTTGTATGTGTCGGAGTAAGGATTTGAACCCAGGTATTTCGGACCCTGAAGTCAACTCTCTGTCCCCCCCACAACAAGTTACCTCTTGGCTGGCACACAGCAGGCACTTAGTCTAATGCTTGAAGAATTAATGGATGGTATTTAGTGGGGTTAGGAGAGGAAAGAGAAGGCCTTGGGAGAGCAGAGAAGGCTGAGGGACAATCTTTCTTTTCCAGCCCTGCCCTTCCCTGCCCTCCCATTGTGACAAGTCTCGGGTCTTATGGGGACTCTCTCTCCTCATCCCCAGATCCCAGTAGCCCCTATTGTCTCATTTTTTAACCTAGTCCCCAGCCAGTCCTTCTAGCCCCTCCCCCTCAATCCTAGCTGCCCCAGGAAGAGGCCATAGAAATGGAAATTCCTCCCTTCAGGATTGTGATTAATATACTCTCCCAGCCCCAGCCTTATCTCCTGCCTTTTGTGGTTTTGATTTTTAATTAAAAACTTCCCTGGACTCCAGAGAATGGATTCTTCTCCCTCCCCCATTCCTCCCCCATTCTTCCCTGCAATCAGGGACCCCCACCCCCACCCCCCCATTCCCTAAACCTTGCTTGGCTCTGCCCCAGGAGCAGTGTCAAGCCGAGCTGAGGGTCCCAGATTGAGATGGAAATAGAGACAAAAAGAAACAGACTGAAACAGGAAAAGTATGTGTTGGTTGGTGCATCAAGGAGATACCTTAGATACCTTCCTGTCTCCCAGGGCGCTTGAGTACATCACGTTCACTCCCCTGTTCTGGAATGACCAGCTGTGTGTGTCACACACACACACACACACACACACACACACACACACACACACACAC
>NW_027186354.1:881644-900985 GCF_028583685.1 Petaurus breviceps papuanus | reverse complement strand
CACACACACACACACACACACACACACACACACACACACACACACACCACTTCACTCAATACTGCATGCTTTGAGATCCTCGGGGAAGGCAATTTCCTAGCTTCCATCACTGGCCTCGTTCTAGTGCGGCTTCTTGGTCCTGTCAGGAAGACTTTACTCCTTTCTCATCTTGAGACCAAGTACAACAGGAGGGACTGAGTTTAGATTTTAGCAACAAATTCCCAGCCATTAGATTTTTTTGGGGGGGTGGGTGGGACAGCACAGAGAAATAAGGGAAGAAGGTTGGGAGGAAATAGTTTGCTTCTCTGAGGATCTCAAAGCACCAGAGAAACAGTTTTGGGGAGGGAGGCAAAAGAGTGGGAAGCTTTTGGTTCTTAGTGGGGGGGAGAGAAAAGGGGGCATCTGGAGGGGCAAGCAACCTTGGACTAATGAGGGATGGGAGTGGGAGGGGGGTAACAGAGCTGTCAGCAATGGGGAGGATGGGAGGGAGAGGAAAACCAGGAACCAGTCCCTTGAGGACAGGGGGAGTGAGGGAGGCCGGCCAGGAGCCAGGGTTATGGTTTCTAATGTCTCAGTCCTGGTTTCAATTATTCCCCCCCAAGTCTCCCCTATGGTCCCCCCATCTAGCCCCTCCCCCACCTTAGGCAGATGGAGGCCCTTTCTGCTGTGCTTTGAGATCCCCAAGAAGAGGAGGCTCCCTCAGTCCCTTCAGCTGCTCCTGGTCTTCTCTTTTCTACTCTAGAATGTGGGAGTTAGGATGGGGTGAGGGCGGAATTGGAAGAAGGTGGAGAGGAGGAGGGGTAGAAGAATGAAGGGAAGGAAAAAGGGGATTGAGGAAAGGGTGGGGAGCTGTTGTGCAACGAAAGACTAATTTGGCTACTAATCTCATATAGTTGATTTCACAGGACCCTCTATGAGCCTTGTCAGCTGGGGGTTGGGGGAACAGGGCTCATTGGAAGTCTGGGAATATTTCAAGAATTATTCAGGAAGTGGAGAAATTCTTCTTCCAGAAAAGAGTCCAGTGCACACTAAAAGTTCTTGGCCCTGCCCTGTCCCCTTTCTCACTTCTCCAGGTCCCTAGGCTACCAGAACATTGTCCCTTCCAGAACTCCTCACTTTCTTGCCCCAGGTACACAGCCCCATGGACTCTAATCTCCTGGGAGAGTGTGCTGGGGGTGTAGGAAGAGAGGCAACATTGGACCGACTGCTAGGTTTCCAGTAAGTCTGTCACACCCTGAGTTCTTTTAGGAGGAAAGAACTGAAGACCTTCAGGGCTGGTATTGTTGATTTTTAGATTTCCTCATTATAGAGGTGAGGTGAGATGATATCTTCCATCTTCTTTAAGATGCAGCAAGAAGGATTTAGATCAGTAACAAGAAAGGATAATTTTGGAGGAGGGGAATGCTAAGAGTGGAGATTAGGCACATCCCCTTTCTTTTTTTGTGAGGGAGGAGTGGAGAAGAGATATTGAGTCCTTGGGAGACCCCTATCTATGGGAGGGCCCAGTCTGCCTGCAAGACATCCTCCACCACCTCTTTTCTAGGATGATATAGAGTCATAAATGTAGAGCTGGGAAGGCTCTTCTGCACATTAGGGGAGGGAACAGCAGTGGAGAGAGGTTCAGTACCTCAAGAAAAAAAAAAAGGTTGCCCTGGGCCCAGGAGAAAGAAGGTTAGGAAGGTGGGAAGATGGTGACCTTGCCATTAGGGATCAAATCAGTGCTCTCTGGAAATGAGTTCAGAGCTGAGTAATTGAGCCAAGGCATTCCCCAATATACCCCACCCTCAAATCAGCAATCATCTAATCAATCAATAGGCACTTATTAATCACCTTCTGTATTCCAGTCACTGTACTAGTTGCTGGGCATTCAAAGACAAAAATGAAATGACACATGACTTCAAGGAGTTTACATTCTACAAAGAGAAATGATGTGTGCTTTAATAAGTTATATACAAAATAAACAAGGCACTTGGTGACACAGAGGACAGAGCATTGGACCTGGAGTCAGGAAGACCTGAGTTCAAAATACCTCTCAAAAACTTAATAGCTGTGTGATCCTGGGCAAATCACTTGACCTCAGCCTCAGTTTTGTCATCTGTAAAGTAGTAATGATAATAGCACCTACCTCCCAGGGTTGTTGAGAGGATTGAATAAGATAACATACAAAGAACTTTGCAAGATCTTAAGCCGCTTTATAAATGCTATTATTATAAAGTACATGAAATAATAGACACAGTGACTGTACCAATGGAAGTTCAATGAATACCACCAATATTGAAACAATGCATTGAAATTGTCATGGTTGAACTTGGCCCCAAAGAAGGGATGTGTGAATTCATCTCCCTACGCTTCTTTGTAGAGGGAGGAGGACGCTAGACATGGGAGAACTCTGAGGACTTTCTAGGTAGGTCCATTTTCCATCAGCAGTTTTGCTTGGTTTTGACTGCAAGAAACATCATGACCCTAGTGCAGCCTGACTCCCTTTTCAGTTTCCTTCTGTGGGTTGTCTTCCCCCATTAGACTGTAAACTCCTTGAGGGTAGGGATTGTCAGTCTTTTTCTTATTTGTATCTCCAGTGCTTAGCACAGTGGCTGGCACATAGTAGGCATTTAATGTTTTTTTTTTAATGCTTTATTAACTTCTGGTTTACATCATTCATTTCCGCCATATTTTGAGTTATAAATTTTCTCCCCATTTTTCCCCTACCCACCACCCCAGAATAGCAGTCCGATAGGATAGACCCTCCTCCAATCTTCTCTCTTCCATATCCTTTCCCATGCCCCCTTCGACTTTTCCAGTAGGGCATGATGGATCTCTATGCCCCAGTGCCTGTGTATCTTATTTCCCAATTGCATGTAAAATAGTATTAATAATAGTGTATATATATATATATATATATATATATATATATGTATATATATATATATATTTTAAACATTTGATTTTAAAACTTTGAATTTCAGATTCATTCCCTTCCTCCCTTATCACCCACCCTTACTGGGAAGATAAGCTTTTCAGTTGTTTTTTTTTTCCAGTAGGTTGTATATGTGTAGCTAATGCAAAACATTACCATAGTAGATATATTGTAAAAGACTGACTCTATTTCCTTCCCTCCTATCCCACCTCCTGCTTGTTCAATTCTCTACTTTGATCCCATCCCTTTTCAAAAGTGGGTGCTTCCAACTTCCCTCCCCCCTACCACCTGCCCTCCCTTCCATCATCCCCCCTCTCATCCTTTTCCCCCCTACTCTCTTGTAGGGTGAGATACCCTATTTAGTGTGTATGTCATTCCCTCCCTGAGCCAAATTCAATGAGAATAAAGTTGACGCATTCCCTTTTGCCTTCCTGTTCTTCCCCTTCATTGTAACCATTTTCCCTTGCTTCTTCTCTATGAGATAGTTTACCCCATTCTGTCTCTCCCCATCTCCTCTCATTATATTCCTCTCTCACCTCTTAATTTCTGCTTTTAAGTATCATCCCTTCCTATTAAATTGGTCATGTGCCCTCTATCTATGTATTCCTGTAAACATATATATACACATTCAATTATGTATTCATATGCCCATGTACCCTTTGATACAGACATATGTGTATATATGTATATATTTCTATTCCCTTCAACTATTTTCATACTGAGAAAAGTTTCATCAGTTACAATTATTGTTTTTCCATGTAAGAATGTAAATAGTTCAACTTTGATAAGTTCCTTGTGGTTTCTTTTCCCTATTTACCTTCTCATACTTCCCTTGCTTCTTGTATCTGAATGTCAAATTTTCCACTCAACTCTGGTTTTTTCATCAAGAATGCTTGAAAGTCCTCTATTACACTGAATGACCATATTTTCCCCGAAACATGATACTCAATTTTGCTGGGTAGGTGATTCTTGGTTTTAATCCCAGTTCCTTTGCCCTCCAGAATATCATGTTCTAAGCCCTTCAATCCCTCAGTGTAGAAGCTGCCAGATCCTGAGTTATGCTGATTGTGTTTCTACAATATTCAAATTGTTTCCTCCTGGCTGCTTGTAATATTCTCTCCTTGATCTGGGAATTTAGGAACCTGGCTATAATATTCCTAGGAGTTTTCTTTTTGGGATCTTTTTCAGGGGGTGATAGGTAGATTCTTTCTTTTTTTTTTTTTTAAAGCAATTGGGGTTAATTGCTTTAAAAAAACAAGGTTACACGGCCAGTTATTATTTCTGGGTGTGGTGCTGAGTATCTGAGCCCGGATTTGATCCAGGTCATCCCAACACTGGAGCTTGTGCTCTTACTCACTGAGCCACCTGGCCACTCCTAAGCAATTGGGGTTAAGTAACTTGTTCAAGGTTACACGGCCAGGTGTTTCTGGGTGGGTGCTAAGTGTCTGAGCCCGGGATTCAATCTCCAGGTCAGTCCAACACTGGAGCCGGTGCTCTTACTCGCTGTGCTACCTGGCTGCCCATGGTAGATTCTTTCTTAATTTTATTTTATTTTTTATTTTTCAAATGCTTTATTAACTTCTGATTTACATCATTCATTTCTGCCAGATTTTGAGTTACAAATTTTCTCCCCGTTTTTCCCCTACCACTGCCCCAAAATAGCAATCCCACAGGATATCCCCTCCTCCAGTCTGCTGTCTCCCATATTTTCTCCCATACCCCTTTCAACTTTTCCAGTGGATCTCTATGCCCCAGTGCCTGTATATCTTATTTCCTAATTACATGTAAAATAGTATTAATAATAGTATATATATGATTTTAAAACTTTGAGTTACAGAATCATTCCCTTCCTCCCTTGTCACCCACCCTTACTGGGAAGATAAGCAGTTCAGTAGAGGTTGTACATGTGTGGCTAATGCAAAACAATAACATAGTAGATATATTGTAAAAGACTGACTATATTTCCCTCCCTCCTATCCCACCTCCCACTTGTTCTATTCTCTACTTTGATCCCGTCCCTTTTCAAAAGTGGGTGCTTCCAACTGCCCTCCTCCCCCCCCAACCTGCCTTCCCTTCCAATGGTGGATTCTTTCAACCTCTATTTTGCCCTCTGGTTCTAAAACATCAGGGCAGTTTTCCTTGAGAATTTCTTGGAGGATGATTTCTAAGTTCTTTCTTTGATCATGGCTTCCAGGTAGTCCAATAATTTTGAAATTATCTCTCCTGGATCTATTTTCCAGGTCAGTGGTTTTTCCAGTGAGATATTTCACATTGCCTTCTATTCTTTCATTTGTGTGGATCTGTTTAACAGCATCTTGGTTTCTCATAAAGTTGCTAGCTTCCATTTGCTCTAATCTAATTCTGAATGAATGATTCTCCTCAGTGAGCTTTTGAGATTCTTTTTCCATCTGGCAAATTCGGCTTTTTAAGGCATTCTTCTCCTCATTGCCTTTTTGAGCCTCTTTTGCCATTTGAGTTAGTCTATTTTTTGAGGTGTTATTTTCCTCAGTCAGGCTGTTGACTCTGATTTCATAATTTTCTTGCATCATTCTCATTTCTCTTCCCAATTTTTCCTCCACTTCTCTTATCTGCTTCTTAAGGTCCTCTATAGCCTGTAACCAGCTCGAATTTTTCTTGAAAGCTTTTGGTGCAGGAGTTCTGACTTCACTGTCTTCCTCCTGTTCCATGCTTTGATCCTTTTTGTCCCCAAAATAGGAGTCTAATGTTGGATTCTTCTGTTTGCTTTGCTTCCTTTGCCTGGTCATGTTGCCACTCAATTACTTGACTTTTGGGTTTTTTGCCACAGTGGGACTCTGCCACCAGACAAGGGAACTTCGTACCAAACGCTGGGGTTTTCTCAGCTGCCGGAGGTATTAGTTTGGTGCCCTCTCTGAGGCCTCCACATGCTCTGGCAAGCTGGTCACACACCCCAGGACCTCCATCCTAGACTGCAATCCAGATCCAAGAAAGTTAAAGCAAGAGCGATTACCCCTCAGACTGGTCACTTGGTCCCCCTACAGTCTGCAGGCCAGGAACTGAAGCTGCCATGGGGCAGCAGCTGTGCCGCAGCCTTCAGCAGCTTCTCACCCCGGGGGCAAAAGCCTATGCACTCCCAACTACTGGGTCCCAAAGTCCAAATTGCACTGACCTCTCACTTTGTCCTTTGCATATATGAGTTGATAAATCTGGAACAGCCACAGCTGGTGGTGATCTGGAGTCCTCTGGCCAGTGGTTGGTCAGGCCTGCCTTGGGGCTAAAATCTCAATGTGTGGGGCTGGATCGGCTCCTAGAGTGCTGGCGGATTCCTGCTGGCCTGCCAGGCTGTCCTCAGCGGGAGGTTAGCTTCTCTGTGTCATTTTGTGGGTTCTGTAGCTCCAAAGTTTGTTCAGAGTCACCTTTTTACGTGGATTGGGGAAGGTGGAAGCCAGAGCCGCACAGACAACCTGCTTCTACTCCGCCATCTTGACTGTGCCCCCAATAAATGTTTATTGAATTGAATTGGTTTATGTGTTTTGCTGAATTAGGGTTTTTTTTTCTTTTTTATAAATAATGATTATATGGCAGGGGGTGGGGGGAGGGATATACTGAGAAATGAAAGTGATTTAAAAATGAAAAAATGCCAATAACAAACTAAAAAATTAAAATAATTTAAGGTAATTTGGGGAGGGAGGCACAAAGAGCTGGTAGGAGCAAGAGAGACCTCATGTAGAACATATCACTTGAGCTGTGCTTTAAAGGAAAATAGGGTTTCTGAAAGGCAGAGGTGAGAAGAGAGTGGATCCCAGGCATAAGAGATATCCTGTACAAAGGCATGGACAGCAGAGATAAAGTCTTGTGTGTGAGTAACAGTAACACCCACTTGGGCTGGACTAGAGTTCATGGAAGAAAATAATGTATAATAAGACTGAAAAGATAGGTTGGAACAAAGTCATGAAGAGATTTATATGCCAAACAGAAAAGTCTGTATTGGATTCTGGAGATAATAGGGAACCACTGGAGTTTATCATAAAGGGAAATGACTTGGTCAGAGCTGCTCTTTAGGCATATCATGTGTGTAGCTGTGTGGAGGAAGGAATGGGAGAAGGGGAAGACTTGAGGCAGAGAAACTAATGACACTATTGCAACAATGCAGGCTAGTTCGGGCAAGAGGTGAGGAAGTTCTAAACCAGAGCATGTGAGCAAAGAAAAGGTGATAGATGTGGGATGTTTCAGAGATAGAGCTGACAAGTTTTGGCAACTTGGTAGGTATGTGGGGTGAGTGAGAGTGAGGAGCAGTGGATGAGACTGAGGTTTGGAACTAGGGCGACTAGAGGATTGTTATACCCTCAGAGAGAGGAAAGTTTGGAGAGCAGCAGATTTTTGGAGAAAGAAAATGGATTCTGTTTTGGATTTGTTGAGTCAGAGATGCTTACTGAGCATACGGTTCAAAATGTCCAGGTGACAGTTGGTATTTCCAGATCAAAGCTCAGAAGAGAGACTAGATGTATAGACCCGGGCATGATTTGTGTAGAGGTGATGATTATACACATGTGAGTTGATGATGTCACCAAGAGAGTGTAGAGAGAAAAGAGAAATGGTCCAGAACAGTCTCTTGGCATATTCAGAGTTAGGAAACAAAATATGAATGACCAGTCATCAAAAGGCTTTGTATAGTAGCTGGCACAGAAAATGCACTTGATAAGTGCATGTTGATTGAAAGGGACTAAGATGAAGCAGTCAGGTAGGTAGGAGTCATAGCTAGGTGGTAGAACATTGGGCCTGTAATTGGGAAGATCTGAATTCAAATCTAGCCTCTGGTACTAGCTGTGTGACCCTGGGTAAATCTGTATCCTCTGTTTGTCTCAGTTTCCTCTACTGTAAAATGGAGATAACTACCTTACCTTGCAGGGTTGATGTGAAATAAGATAATATTTATAAGGTGCTTAATTCAGTGTCTGACATGTAGTAGGTACTGTATAAATGCTTATTAACTCTTCCCTTCCCCCTAGGAGGAGAACCAAGGGGAGAAGATGGGTAACCGGTTTCAAATGCTGCAGAGAGTTCAAGAGGGTTGGATATTGAGCAAATGCCACTGAATCAGTTAAGTGCTAAAAGTGAAATACAGTTTCTAATAGGATCATAGGGTCATAGGATCATAGCTCTAGAGGCAGAGGGAACTCAGACCCTTTAGTCTTGCCTTCAGAGAAGGGAATGACAGGAAAGCAAGCAAAGGCAAGGAGACTGGACTTTTCTGTGGACTTATATGTGAAAGGGAGGAGAGTGTCTTGAGGGGATGGCACAGTCAAGTGAAGACTTTTTTTAAGGATGGGAATTTTCTGGACTTTTTTAGGTAGCAGGGAAGCAGCCACCAGAAAATGATAAATGAAAGATTAGAGAAAGGGGAGGAATTATTTTGGGGGCAATCTGCTGGAGGAGACTTGAAAGGAATAGGATCAAGGGTACAAGTAGAGGGACTGTGCTTGTTGAGAAGGGCCACCTCTTTGTCAGATCCCTAGGTAAATCAAAAGGGAATGGGGGTGGGGGTGGCATCAAATGGTTTTGAGATATAGAGAAGGGGAGAAGAGGGAGTTTACAGCAGCTAACTTCTTTTTGTTTTCAGTATAGATCCTCTGCTGACAGGGTAGAATGAGAAGGTTTGGAATAGAATGTGGGCAATGAGAGAACCATTTAGGGAGGAATAAAAATATTGCCTTGTTGAAGTGAGGGCTATGTTAAGAATAGAGAACAATTTTGTAAGTAACTTAGTTAAATATAGTTTTGGTTATTTGATTTCTTTTTTTAACATAGTTCATTAGGACAAGGTAAGAGAAATAGAAGGAAAAGGAGAAGACAGAAAGGGGGAAGAGGAAGAAGGAGGAACAGGAGAAAGAGAAAGGGGGAAAGATCAGGGAAAGTGCCTCCTTTGGGACCTCCAAAGCTCTCAGAAGTTTTCATTTGATGTCTGATTTTTCATTACTACTTGCCCCTCAAAGCTTTGCAATTTGGCTTCTACTGAAGTTGTCATTTAGGGTAAACAATGATCTAATGGTCAATGCCAGGTACTCAGTCTTCATTCTCCCTTAACATTGACACTGTTGTCCACCTTCTCCTTCTGGATACCTTTCTTTTTTCCCTCAGTTTCCGTGACACCTAACTTACTTGGTTGTCTTCTCTCTCCTTCTCCTAATCCATTCTCTACTCAGCACCAGAATGATTTACCTAAAGCACTCATTTGACTTTGTCACCCCTCCTTCCTCCAAACTCTAATGGCTCCCTATTACATCTAGATTAAATATAAAATCTTCTTCTATGTGGCATTTAAAGTCCTTCAGAACCTGACTCTCTTTTACCTTTACAGTTTTCTGAACACTTCATTCCCCTCCATGCTCTTTGCAATCTTGCATCTCAACACTGTCTTGTTCCTGCCCCATGACAGCCTATCTCCTACTTGCCCTGTCTGTGTCTACCATTCCTGGAAGGCTCTCCCTTCTCTTCGCCGAGTCCTCATCTTGCTGAATTCCTTCAAGATTCAGATCGACCCCCAGCATCTGAAAGAGACCTTTCTTAGTTCCCTCTGCTACTAGTACCTTCCCTCCATTTATATTTTGTAGATGTTATATGAACATAGTTATTTACAGTTTGTCTCCCTTACTTGAATGTGTGCTCTTTGAGAACTGGCAACATGTTTTTGTCCATTTATTAAGCCCATAGTAAGGGCTTGACAAGTGCTTGTGGACTGACTGCCTACTTCTCTTACCACTGTTTGTTTCTTCTTGGTTCTCTTTTGCTCATCTCCACTCTCATTCCCATACCAAACCCTAGGCATCCCCCAAGACCACGCCCTGGGCTCCTTTCTCTCCTCTCTCTACACTCTCTCCTAAGTAGGGAGAGGATTCTGCCTTCTCTCAGAAGACCCTAAATTGGTCTTTCCTGCTGGCCTCTGCCCCTACGCCATTGCCTGCTACAGTGTAAAGTCTACACCATCATCACCCCACCCCCAACTGTTCTTGCCCCGAAAACATTCCTCATTAATTCTGCCTGAACTATGACTATATTCCCCTAATTGGTGCCCCTGACTCCACACTGGAAGAGTCTCCCCTCCTACACACTGATGCCAAGATGTCAGACATTTGGCACTGAGGGAGCCCAGGAGACCTAGTTATCTTGTTCTTCACTGGAGTCTTGTCTCCCCAGCCAGATTGTGATCTGCCTGAAGGCAGGGACAGGGATTGCTTCTCAGCCTTCTCCCACGACTGGCCCACACAGGTCTTGGAACACTCCAGGAGGTCCGTAAAAAAAAAAAAAAAACAACAAACAACAAAACCTAGTGAGGAAAGTGTAGAACAGTAGAAAGAGTTGGTCTGGAGCCAGGAGACATGGGTTCAGGGCTCAGTTCACTTATCCTTACCTATAAAAAATGACAGGGTGGGATTACCGTTTCTTCCTAGCTCTCCTTCTGTGATTCTTGAGAAGGTAAGGAGGGGGATGGGGCAGAAGAAAAAGAATGGGAACAGATGAAGAAATAAGACATTTATTAAGCTCCTGTTATATGGAGAAGGTAGAGAACTTATTACAGTGTGACACTAAGTGGAAAGCACATTGGGCTTCTTGCTACGCAAGAAGATCTGGGTTTGAGCTCACGCTCTTGCCACTTGCATGAAGTTATAACATCTCTGGCTTCAGTTTCTTAATCTGTTAAATGAGTGGGTTGGATTATATGATACTAAAAGGGAGAGCTGGGTTCAGTTCTTGCCTTTAACACATTCTAGTTGTGTGACCATGGGCAAGTCACTTAATTTCTCGATATCCCTGGCAACTGGCTAAGACTTCCGAGTTATAAGGGAGCTTTTTGCGTTGCTGGAAGGGGTTTTCTATACCCAGTATTCCCTACAGTGATGAAACCAGAGGTCTAGATTCAGTTAGATCAAATACAGACATTTATTAAGCCCCTACAGTGTGCTAAGCACCACTCTAAGCCCTAGAGGTGGGGAGATGGGGGGGAGGGGGGGAGGGGGAAGAAGACAAAAGACGGGTCTTGCTAAGGAGCTCACAGTCTAATGGGGGAGACAACATGCAAACGATGTAGGAACAAACTACATACAGGATAAACTGGAAATAATCAACAAAGGAGTGCTACTAGAATTAAGGGGGATGGGGAAAGACTTCGTTGTAGAAGGTGGAATTTTAGTTGCAGTAGATGTTTTTTAAGTCTATATAAAAGACTAAATATCTACCAGTGGCTGTCTGTCCCTCCCTTTCCTAGTCTCTCTCTGCTTCCCTTTCCTTCCTTTTCTCACTCTTTTCCTCTCTCTCCCTCCTTCCTTCCCTCCCTCTTCCCCCTTTCCTACTCCCCTCCCTCTCCTCTTCTTCCCTCTCTCTTCCTCCTTGCTTCTTTCTTTTGGATGGGTGGGTGGTTCTGCCTGCCTGTTCTGTATTCCCCTCAGTCCCCTTCCCCCTCCCCTGTCTCGGTGACGATGACGAGGCTGCTCCCAGGAGAATCCCGGCTAGGCGATGGGGAAGGAGCTCTGGGCCAATTGTTCACGTGCTGACCTGCGCCTGGATCTCCAGACAACCTCGGCTTCCTTTGTCCAGGCCCACAGCCGGCTCCCGCTCTCCGACTTCCCCCTCACCGCCCTCCTCCCCATCACAATCCCCCTTCGCCTCCCTGGAGGAGGCGTCACCACCAAGCTGACTTGGGGAGTACGAGAGCCGCTTCGGTTGAAGGGCAAGGGAAGGTCGAGTGTCGGCACTGAAGAGATGTGGTGGGGAGGGGGGAGGAAACCTCCTCCTCTCCCCCCACCCCAGCTCTCAAGGTCTCAGTCCTGGAGGTAGGTCCTTTTCTTTGTCTGTTAAAAGACCCATAGAGACACAGAGGAACTTGGAGATCACACAGTCGGCCCCCTTTTCTTTCCATATGAGAAAACTGGCAGGGGCTGATAAGTGGAAGTGATTTGGCCAAGGTCACAGAGTTTAGTGTCAGAACCAGGTTTCAATCCCAGCTTTTCTGACACCAGACCATGATACCTCTTCCACTCTACAACCAATTGAATTGCTTCTCCTGGGTCTTCTCTACCTGCAGTAGAAATACAGAATTGGAGCCCTGGGGACTCTTACCTGGCCCTTCTCTCCCCAGCCAGGCCCCTGGCCCCAGCCTCCCCACCTGAAACACATCATGGTAGGGAAAGGATGGTAAGAAGTGGCAGAAGGGATGGAGGTTAGACATAAGTGAGAACTTCCTGCCAACATAGAGGAGGAGGGGAGCATCCTTCCTGGATGGCTCCCGAACCAGTCATCTCCTATTTCTATTAGGATCTGAGAGCGTCGAATTGGGAGAAAGGACCATAAAGATTATATAATCCAGACCCTTCATTTACCCGATGAGGAAATGGAGATTCCTATAGATAAAATGACTTGCCCACTTTCTACTGAAATCTTTCTTGTCTTCCTGGTTAGTAGCACTGTCTCCCTCCTCAAAGTATCTTGTGTTTGTACATTTGCTTCTTTGTATTCCAATAAAACGTAAATTCCTTGAGGGCAAGAACTGTTGTTCATTTCTGACTCTGTTTCAGGTACCTAGCACAGTGCTTTGTTTCAAATTAAATTGAATTGAATTGTCCACAGTTGTATAGGTAGTGAGATCTGAACCCATAATCTGTCATTCTGTCCTGTTTCAAATTCTTTCCCATCCATTAGTTACTTGTGTGACCTTGACCTAGCCACTCATCTCATGCTGCTGCCTTTTAGAAATATTTTACATCCGTATAATTTATAAGGCTTACAAAAAGCCAGTATACATTACTTCATTTGATTTGCACATGATCTTGTTCAAGTATCACCTTTTTTTTTTCTCCACAGATGAAGAAACTGAGGCTTAGAGAAGAAAACTTGTTTTTCCAAGGTCACAGTAAGTAGGAGAGCCAAGGCTAAATCTGGGCTCTCTGATTCTAGTGCTCTTTAAACTCAGAGACTCTCCAGGGAGAGGACCTAAAGGTTAGGGGCATCCCAGGTGTTGAAGGCAGAAGGTGGCAAGCAGGGTCAAATAATTTCCCTCCCCTCCCTTTCCCTTCCATTCCTTTTCCATCTCCTACAAGGTTTATGTACTACAATATGAAATTTACTTCTGTGATTTTTGAGCCAAGTACCGAGCTCTTTGGGGATCCCAATTTGATGCCCTGGAAGACCACCTACATCTGTATCCTTTGTGTTGAGGCCTCCCTATTCTACAGAGGCAAGTAGGTGGTGAAGTAGATAGAATCCTGGAGTCAAGAAGACTCATCTTCCTGAGTTTGAATTTGGCCTCAGACATTTACTAGCCATGTGACCCTGGGCAAATCACTTAACCCTGTTTGCCTCAGTTTCCTCCTCTGTAAAATGAGCTGGAGAAGGAAATGGCAAACCACTCCAGTACCTTTGTCAAGAAAACCCCAAGTGGGGTCACAAAGAGTTGGACTGAAACAATGAACAACAACAATCAGCTCTACAAAGGGAAGAGGACTGAGATCTGCCTGGGATGTGGGGGTAGGGGCTTTGTGTCCCACAATCCCCATTATACCTCCCCCCCCACACACACACACTTTTTTGAATGATGAATGTGACAAACTTCAATGAGGCTTTTCCATGGTGGAACAGATCGAATTCCAGTTCAGCTACTGAGTAATAACTGACATTAAAGTGCTTTAAGGTTGGAAAATTACTTTGTATGGATTATTTTATTTGATCCTTATAATAATCTTGTGAGGCAGGTATTAAAGTTTTCAACCCATTTTATAAATAGACTCAGAGAGGTTCGTTGACTTGGCCATGGTCACACAGCTAGTAAGGATCAGAGCTAGGGTCTGAAGCTACATTTTTTCTTATTTCAGATTTAGTGCTCTCTCCACCATACCACATTGTTTCAATACTGGCCTGCATATGGACTTCAGTTGCAATCCAATCCAATGAGCGTTTATTTAAATGTCTATGCAAAATTTAGTGCTGGGCATTGGGGATAAAAGAGATAAAGCAAACAAACCCAAACCCATCTCTGTCTTCAAGTAGGTGCTTTCAAAGGAATACAAAGTTTCCGTGGTATATTTGTATACACAAGATTATTTGGAGAGGGAGAGAGTACTGTCACCTACTTGTATCAGGAAAGGCTTCATATAGGAGTTGGTCTATGGACTGCACCTTGAAGAAAACTGGGGATTTTCACAGGTTGAGAAGTGGAAGAATGTGTTCTAGGCACAGGGGCAGCCTGTGCAAAAACACAGATGAAAAATGGATTGCCAAGTTCAGGGAAAAGCAAGCAGACCAACCAGTTTGGCTGGAACACAGCCAGAGTTAAGGATAATGATGTCAAGTAAACCTGGAAAGTTAGGCTGGAGCCAGCCTGTAAAGGGCTTTAAGTGCCAGTCTGAGCTCACTTCTCTGAGAGCTGGTTTCCTCATCTGGAAAATGAGGGGGTTGGACTAGATGATCTCCAAGGTCCATCCCTGTTGTCCAAGCCAAGAAGTCCCTGGCTGATGCAGGCTCACTGTTCATTAAATTATTTTAGTATGAGTCCATAACTCAAGGCACCAAGGAAAAAGACTTCAACCAGGGCCCTCGTGGGTGACATCTGGATATGAAAGGATGGCCATGGGGAAGGCTTGTGGGCCATCAGAACAGAATCTGAGGGAGATATTGATGGTGTATATACAATGAGTGATCACTGACCTTACTTAGTGACTGAGATCTTGGCCCATGGCAGAGTACCTTCAGCCACATCCATTCCTGTCTTGGGGCATGAGATCTTGAGGTCAGCTCCACTTCTAGCATCTCAAAATTCTTCTGATCTGACTAGTTCAGCACTCAGAGGGTTAATCATGCCTTCCTTGAGGGCTCACAGGCTACTGGATTGAGAGTTGAAAGGCACCTTCAAGATCACCTCATCCAACCCTCTTACTTTAGAGATGAAGAAATTGGGGCCCAGAGAAGTTCTAGTGTGGGTTCAGCTCTTCTACCTTTATGACCTTGGGTAAGTTACCTAAATTCTCTGGACCTTAGTTTCCTCATGTGTAAAATGAAGGAGCTGGAACGTGATCCCTAAGCCCCTTTATAGGTCTATGATCTTAACTGTTACCAAATCATGGAATGGTCTTGGGCAAGTGACCTTTGCCCCCTCGGAGCCTCAGTTGCCTCATCTGAAAACCAGAGGATTAGGTTAGATGATCTCTTAGGTCCCTTCCAGCTCAAAGACAGTGAGTTTCATGTCACTGATCCCCAGCCCTAGGGTGGGGTTGGGGGAGGGGTGGGGAGAGAAGGTATGGGGGAGGGTCAAGGCTTGGCTAGAGAATGTGGAAAATGTGATTAATAATTAAAACAACATCCAGGGGGAAAAATCAGGAAAACAACAACAAGGAGATGGGATCCTTGTCTGGAGAGGAGAGTGTGTGCCCAGAGCCAGGGCTTTTCTGGCCCTTTCTGGGAATCGGCCACACCAGTGGGTATTTTTAGCCAAAAGCAAAAAACAAAACAACAAAAAAAGTTAAAAAAAAAAAAACAACCAAAAAAAAAACACACACCCCCAATCTCAAATAATCAAATATGGAAAAAGAAAAAAATCTCCAATCATATTTATTTCCCCTAAGTGGAAGAGGAAGACAGAAAGGGAGGGTGTTCCCTCAGCTGCCCCCCAACAATTCCATAGCCTGCAGGGAGTAGAAGGGCCTGGAGAGTACATGGGATAGGGGTGGGGATAGGGAAGGGTTAGGTTCAAATTGAAATGTTTTGTTCATTAAAAGAAAAAGCACGGGAAAGAAATTTCCCTTCTCTCTGGCCCAGGGACAGCTTCAATCCAGAGCATTGAAGTTTGTTGTGAAAAAACTGAGCTTCAGCTGGGGCAGCAGGGGTGAAGAGAGAAGGCCAAGGGATGTGGGGCCAGAGAGTCAAGAAGCTAGCTTCAGGAACCAGGAGTGTCCTCCCTCCCTCACCTCATAAGAAGATTCCTAGATTTGGAATCAGGGGGGACCGAGGTTCCTTTCTTCACTGTTACTACCTTGTATGACCTTGGGAAAGTCACAGCCTTCCTGGGCATCAGTTTTCACTTCTGTAAAATGAAGAGTTTAGACTCATGGCTTCCAAGGTCCCTTTCCCATCTAACTTCATGATCCTGTGTCTAAAGTTCCTTCCAGCTAAAAGACTTTTTTTTGATCCCCATTCTCCCACTCCCCACATAAGAACCATCCTGGTCTGTTAGCCAATTGACTTGATAAGGGATCTGATGTGCACCCCACCCTCTCCCAGTCCCAAAGGACCCAGCCTATGGTCAGATTGATGGCAACAAATCCCTGAGAACCACGGGAGCACCTCGCTCTCAGGAAAGAGAAGGGAGATGACTCTTGTTCACCCCCTCCCCCAGAAGTCCTCTCTTCAACTGTGTCGCCCATCTTTGTCCATGAGATCTCAATGGCCCTGAGTGGTTTGACTCAGGCAGAGGAATGTGAAGTACCCCCAGGATGTTGTCGTCCTCGTTGTTATTGTTAGTATTGGAGAGGTCAGTGATCGAAATATGATGCCTGGGTCTGTGATCTTCCCAAATCTGCCTCTAATCTTTGTGCCTCACCTAGCGCAGTGCCCTGAAACTCAGTAGGCACCTAGACATTTGTGGAATTGCATTTGATTTTGCCATGGGGCTTCAGTGAGTGGAGGAAGTAGGGCAAAGGTTGGATGGAGGGGGAAAGGCTGGGTGGGAAGATGTAAAATATTGGGGTGGTCATGATCAGAAAATATCCTGGGTAAATGGGCCTGGAGTAGGAGGATATCTTGGGGTGGGTGAGGAAGGCTCCAGAGTTTTGGAGAAAAGTTAACCTGGTATTAGGGGCAGGGGGTTGGAAAGCTGTAGAAAAAAGTCCCAGTTGGAGTTAGTGGTCAAAGCTAGGGACAGGGGGACCCTGGACAGGGGAGAATCCTAAAGGGGTGGGTCATCCACTTTTGGCTTGGGCGCTGGGGCTGAGTCGGATCGAGTTTCTCGGCGCCTGGAGGCTCGACGAGGCCATCCTGTTCCCTGATGGAGTCCAAGCTGCCCCAGGCCCTGGCACTGAAAAGAGGCCGTTTATGTAACTAGCTGAGCTCCAGGCGCCTGCCCGCCGGCCTGGACCCTGCCGTATATGTGTGTGACTGCTGGTGTGTGAATGTGTGAATATGTGTGTGAGATTGCCTGTGGGCTGCAGTGTATACAGTGGGTAAGTGAATGTGAGTGGTTTTTGGCAGGTGCTTTGCTACTGTGCTTTTTTCACTTTCACCTCTTGGGAAGTTTGTCTTTGTATCTCTCTGTGTTAACTATGTTACTGTGTTCATCAGGTAGGTTTTTAACCTGTGCTGGTCATGAAATTGCTCAGTATGTATTTGTGTATCTGTGTATATGTTTACTCAGGGTATGTGTGTGTCAGTCTGGAAAGTTTTCATCATTGGGACTATGAGAAATCAAGGCCCCAACTCTGACCAAGACTCAGTATCTGATGTCAAAGTTTGAATCAGAGAAAGAAAGAAATGATCATTGCATCCACTTTCCCTCTTCCCCCTTCTACCAAGAGAGAAGATTTGAACTGAAGAGGGGAAGGTTGCCCTCTGAAAATTTCTGGGAAGACACTGGGGATAAGGATCAGCTAGACCAACAAAGGACAGGAAGAGGGAACAAAGGAGGGAAATGGGCTAATATTTTAGCAGGAGAGGCTGAGGTTAGACTTCATGACAGTAAAGGATAGAACAGGCCCAGCAAGGGAGGCTAGCAGGACTTAGGACATATGACAGCTAGATACTTGGAAGGCACCTTAGAAATCATTCAGTTGAGCTGACCATTTTACAGCTGAGGAAACTGA
This sequence comes from Petaurus breviceps papuanus, assembly GCF_028583685.1. Taxonomy (NCBI): domain Eukaryota; kingdom Metazoa; phylum Chordata; class Mammalia; order Diprotodontia; family Petauridae; genus Petaurus; species Petaurus breviceps. The sequence goes on along the minus strand of NW_027186354.1, from coordinate 883,255 downwards.
GGTTTAAAATGGTGAGGTGACTTGCCCAAGGCTACACGGGGTTATCAGCAGATCTGGGCCTAGAACCTTGCCTGGCAAATAGTAGTCAATAAATGTTTTTGCTTGCTTGCTTGATTTGGTACAGCCCTCCTTCCCCTACACAATACTATTTGTCATCATCAAGGGTCTCTCTAGAAAGGAAAGGGGCTCCTGTGTGTGGCCTGGGGAAGGGTCTATGCTACTCAAAGGCAGAGCCCTGGATGTGATTTACTTTATAATCTATAGCTCTGAGGGGTCGAGGTACTTGAATCACATGTTAGTGCAACTTTTATCCTTTCCTATCTCTTTCCTCAAGTGTTTACAAGCACAGTTTCAGGGAAATCTTTGTATTTCCATCCAAGAATATACCCTGCCAGTATTGGTAGCAGGGAATTAGACTAAGAGAGTTGGGAGCAGGCCTGCAAGGGTGGGTGAAAGGAGGGTGGAATGAGTCCTGCTTCTGCCCCCTTCATCACTCCAGTCAGATTTCCTGTGTTTGGTTCACCTGGACCATGTGAAAGGTTGCAATGGTGGCAGTTCCCAGTGGCACTTTAAGCCAGAGGATTCAAGGTTGTCTATTAATACCTCTCTTTGCACTCTTTAATTCATAAGGTTTAAAGCTCACCCAGGGAAATTAAATGTAAAATAATTCTTTCTGAAACCTGCAGGGCTTCTCTTCTCACCAAAGGCCTGGCTGGTCCCTCTAAACACACACACACACACACACACACACACACACACACAGAGCTAAGTCACTCCCTCGCAGTGTCTATTCTGACTTGGGCAATTTGGAAGACTCAGAGGAAACAGTGTCCTTGTTCTTGTCCTTGGAAAGATTGGAGAGGGAGACATAACTCAGTCCTTGGGGAGCTCCAGTCTCATGAGGAAGAAAAAGCTCGGAGCCTGGGGATCTTCTGTCTGAGGGAGGAGACACAGCCTATTCTTTGGGCAGCCACCAGAACAAAAGCACAGAAAGAGGTGAACTGAGTACAGGGGTGCTCAAGTCCCTGTGACTATTTCTGTCTTTGTGTCTGATTATTTGATTTCTAGGTCTGCCTAATTTTATCTCTTCTTCTGTGAGAGACAACCTTAACAAAGCTTCCCCCTCTCCTTCCCCCCCCCCCCCCCATTTCCCAGTGGAGCTCCAGAGATAAGAGTCCTTCAAAAGGACCTCTCCAGTTCGGACTCCCACCCGCTCCTTCCCATCTCCCTCCCCTCCAGCCAGTCCTCCCCAGCACCAGCCCTGCCTGGACGCTGCCCCGGAGTAGGCCGGCAGGTGTCGCTGTGGCCCGGGGAATGCCCATGAAGGACCCAGCTGGAGGAGGGAGGGAATGGGGTTGCGGGGACGGAGATCTGTCTCCGCCCTCGTGCCTGGGCTGGGCTGGGCCGGACCGAGCCCAGGCAGGAGATTGGGGATTCCTGCCCCCGGCCTCCTGGTCCGGACCATCCCAGAGACTGGGGTCGGGACGGGGCTTCCATGATAACCCCCAGGTCCAGTCCCTTCTGCTCCTTCCGCTAGGGGACTTGCCTGGACGCATGGACGTGAGTGTGTGTGTGTGTGTGTGTGTGTGTGTGTGTGTGTGTGTGTGTGTG
>NW_027186354.1:873663-881634 GCF_028583685.1 Petaurus breviceps papuanus | reverse complement strand
GTGTGTGTGTGTGTGTGTGTGTGTGTGTGTGTGTGTGTGTGTGTGTGCGCGCGCGCGCGCGCATATGGGGGGGGCGGGGTGCTGGGAGCCAGAAAAGCTGGGGTGTGGGTACAGGGGTTGACAGAAGAGTAAGGGCTATAGGGAGAGGAGTTGGGGAAAGGGAAGGGACCGATGGGCAGAGGGACGCGAGGCTCCCCCCAGGTTAAGTGGCCTCCATGCAGGTAGAGTAAACTCGGGGCCGTGAAGGACACGAGAGGGACTGACACAGAGGCGATTCCTCCGCCTTCCACCCCCGCCCAGGGACACAGACACTCCCAGTGATACACTCGGACAGATACTGACCCTTACCCCCACCTCCAACATCTTCTATCAGTCGGTCCCATCACAGACACAGAAGGACGCGGGCAGAAAGACACGGTCACAGACACACGTTCACAGGCAGCAGCCCTTTCCCTCTTAGACTCACATGGACACACTGACAACACTGTACACTCTCCTGGTTCGGTCTCTATGGCAACCCCCCTCTTCTGCCACATGCAGACCGGGGCTCAGCACTGTCCCCCCTCTATCACTCTAGATAAAGAGGACGGGCAGGGGGTGGGTGTTGGGAAGGACAACGGGACATAAGATGACCAGAGTCTTTCCAGGCAGCCGCCGCCAGTGTCTTTCCTCTTAGTACTGGAAAAAGAAATGGTGTGATTGATTTTTCGGTAGGAAATTGGGAGAAGGAAATGGAGCCCTTTTCTTCCCTCTACCCCCCCCCCCACCACCACCTTGTGAAAGTGAAGAGACTTCTAGGTCCCCAGACTGAGAGGTCCAAATCTGATGACTTCATAAGGCATAACCCACAAAACAGATACTCCACCGATGGGTGCTAGAGAGTGGACTGCACCTAAAAGGTAGTTTGAGCTCTTCAGGAAAGAAAGGAAAAAGAGTGAAGACATTCACTGTTCACAGAAAGAATTCTATCCATCCATCTGGTTTTTCTGTCTTCAGCCCCTGACTAGGCTATAAACTCCATGAAGGCAGGGACCAGTGTTTTCTGTAAACTTACCTCTTCCAGTTCCTTAAGTGTTCTGCACACAGAAGGGGTTTAATAAATCTTGTTTTGTTGATTGTACACATAGTTTTCTACTCTGTGCACTTCTTTCTCACTTCATTCATGGATGCTCCTTCTGGCCCATAGATATATACTGACTTATGCTTCCTGGAATGTCTTACAAATGAGTACGCTCCTAAAATCACAACCATGGCCCATTTATCCCTAAGGACACCCTAAAGCTAACTCACATAAATGAACACCCATGACACAAAGCTAATACACACGTACATGGAAAGTTTGGGGGTATCTGCCTTGGTCTGCAGCCTGAGAAACATACCCAAGACCCCTTCAAGTTAGTGCTTTTTGACAGACTTGATACACTGAGACACACATGCACACAACCACAGAAACACACTCAGACACATACACACTCCCCCCTCCCTTGGAATCTCTCAGAAGCTGTGTGTGGGGCCAACTCTGGTGCAAATTCCTGCCCCTCAGACCCTTTCATGTCCACCCACCCCCCTTCCTCCCACATTTCCTGTGCTGAGAAACCCTTCTCTGGAATGTCTGTGAGCAGCATCCCCCATAGTTCCTCTTTTCTCCTCCTTGCTCACCCCCATCCCTCTTTCCTCTCTTACCCCCACCTTGTTCACCCCTTATCTTAGAGTGAGGACATCTAGGTTCTAGTCTAGCTCTGCCAATGAAACCTTGAGTCACCTTGGCCAAGCCAGTGAGGCAATCATACAGCATTTTGCCAAAGTCCCTTAGGTTCTTTTCTCTCTGCTTAAGATCTAGTTAAGGAGACACAATTTATACACAGGAGACAATTAAAGGGAGATTATGTGTTAAGCTGTATGTGGTAATACTAATAATGATAATGATGATAATAATAGTTAAGATTCCAGCCAGTATGAGTATTACATCATTTGATCCTCACAGCAACCCTGGGAGACAGGTGCTATTATTATCTCTATTTTACATATGAGGAAACTGAGGCAAATAGAAGCAAGTCACTTGTCCTGCATCACACAGCTACCAAGTGTCTAGGGTGAGATTTGTCACCTAGCTGCTGCTACTAACTCTAAGCTTAACAGTCAGTTCATAGATATGAGGTAATATGGGAAAGCTTCCTGGAGGAGGAAGAACAAGCTGGGCCTTGAAAGATACTAGGATTTGATGAGGCCAAAAAGAAGGACCTGTGGAAAGGAATAAGTTTGGAGACTTCAGGATATATTTCAGAGCCTGGTCCAGTGAAGGATTTGTGTTGGATGGCAGTGGTTAGATATACTTGGCAACATTCACAGAAAGGTTGTAATGCTGAACCGAGGAGTTTAAACATAACCAAATATAAAGCTAAAGAATGACTGGGAATTTTTGAGCATAGAATTTCTGAGTTTGTGGGAACCTTGGAAATCAGTCTATCCTCTTCAATTTGCAGAGAGATGGACTTGCCCAAAGTTACAAAGCTAGCTACTGGAACAAATAGGACTAGAACCCTAGATCTCTTGGTCCCCAGTGCAATTCTCTTTCTTTGGCATTATAGTCTTTTCCAGCAAATTAGTGGTTAGGTTAGTTTAACTAAATAAATGATTATTAAGTGTTTGTTGTGCTTGATTGAGGATATGGACAGTCAAAATGGAATGGATGAACCTAAGAGACATTTGGACAGACTTTCTGGACATCCAATTTCCTCATCTGCAGAAGGGGGACAATTATTTTTTTCCCACTTTCCCACCTCTGAGATCAGTGGGGAGGAGGGTCTCAGGAGAAGGGCTCATCCAAACTACTATGGCCTTTTATGCTTGTTTTTCTATTTCTTTTCTGCCCACATTCTTGTCTGACCCACAGCTTTTCCAACATTTTGCCAGCAGAGATCTGGAGACCTAGCTGGTCTGGAGGTGAGTGGTGCTGGAAACTTTTGCAGGGGAGATGATACAAGTTAGCTAAATGTCTAGCACCTGATTTCTGAGTATCATCTGTTAAATTACTGCTGACCTCTGGGCTTTATGCCCTTACCATCCTTCTGGATTGTACTTGGGGACATGTCAAGAGAAAATCGATACACAATAGGTCCTTCCTTCCCTCCTTCCTTCCTTCCTTCCTTCCTTCCTTCCTTCCTTCCTTCTTTCCTCTTTCTTTCCTCTCTCCCTGCCTCTTTCCCTCCTTCCTTCCATATCTCTCTCTCTGTCTCTCTGTCTCTATCTCTCCCTCTCCCTTTCCTCCTCCTTGTCCCTCTCCTTCTTCCTCTCCCTCTCTCTCCCTCCACCACCTCACCCTGCTCAAAATCCAGGTTCCTAGTACAGTAGAGGTTTGGGAAGAAAGTTTTGTGGAGAAACCACTAAATTTATAGCTCCTGCAATGAGAGAGATCCAACAACTCTTGCCCAAGTCCTCAAGGAAATGCTCTGCCAGGTGCTCTGTCTAATGTGCTGAGGGTTTTTCTCTAGATCTCTTGAAATTGTGAAGGTAATGACAGAACTCAGAGACTGCTCACCAGTAAGTACATGACTAGCCTACCTTTTTTCCTGGTCATACATTCCTTTGCTAATATGCAAAAGGCTATTAGGCTATTTCTGTGGTGTAATTCTTTGTTGATAAATATACTATAACCTTTTCACATGCACTATGCATTCTCTTATTGCTCTCTGGATAACTGCTTAGGATACAGGAGAAACTGAGGTCAGGAGCTGTGTCAAAGCATTGGCTGAAGGTCACTGCTTTCAGCAGGATGGGAGTCGTCTGGCACATGGAACACAGAGAAAGTTAAAAACAGCCTCATATCCTGGAAGTTTGTTCCCAGAAATACGGGTGAGGACATGGAGTCCCCATCCCTGCTCCAACTCCTTCCAAACCACTGGGGAAGGAGGAGGAGCAACTCATTGGATGAGGGTGGGAAACCCCAAAGTCCTCTGAGGCTGCTTTTTTCTCATCCTTACTTGGCAGGTAAGTATATAATTGTGAGAAGGAAGGGAAAAGGAGAGATTAGAGGTGGATATGGAATAATGCAGGCATGGGTGTTGGGAAAGATGGACTAGGGAATTGAGGGAAGAGAATGGAAAGATTAGAAAATGGGAATGTGTGGGGAGATGGAGAAATGGAGATCTGATGGATGGAGACTTGCAAAGATGGGGATATGAAAGGAAATAGGTATGGGGAAAGGAAAAGACAGAGAAATGGGAGAAAATGATCAAAAGGGACCAGGTCCAGGACAAGCAAGATTCTTCTCCACTAAATTCCAGATTCCATGCTTCATCATGTAGTGGTTCTCAACCCTCTTGATGGACCTGAAGTCCATTTATGGACTGTGTATCTATTATGTATATGCTGTAATGTGTATCTATTATATGTATACTGAATCTGGGGAGACTACCACCCAAAGGGGGTGAAATTTTCATTCATAGCAAATTAGGGAGAATAGCTCATCAGTTGTGGAAGGGTTGCCTTCTGCATAGGTGGAAGGAATAGTCACAGCAGAGGAAATTACAGGTCCTGAAAATACTGAAGCAAGGTAAATGTTTTAAACTCTTCCCCCTGTGTTATTGCCTGCAGATGGGGATGAACCTTCTTTGGAATGCATGTAACTTGACTTATCAGGAAGAATTTTCTGGCGTTAAAATTTGTACTTAAAAAATTTGTGCTAAACGTGTCCCTCATTGCACTCTAGGAGGTTGTCTACTTTGCCAGAGTTCTGGCACTGTTGGGGACACATGAGGTATGTAAAAGATGGAGACAAGGAAGTGGGGGAGGGAGCTGTGGAGCGGAATCATAGAATGTGGATGTGGGAAAATGGGAGCTATGGGGGGATGAGGGAGGGGATAGAGACGTGAGAGCATGGAGTGATGAGGGTAATAAGAAGCAGTGGGTGCAGTCTTTTCCTTTGAAGTTTCCTTTTGCCATGGAGGTGGAGGTGGGGCTGGGGTGTATGGTGGAGGAAGAAGGAGAAAGGGAATAAGGAGATGGAGACCAGAAGAGATGGAGACCAGAAGAGACCATAAGGTGGGAGTTTGGGCTTGCTTTAGGCGTCCTCAGCCCTACTCCAGCCCCAATCTAGTCCCCAAAGGTGCTTCCCCTTCTCCTGGCATTGATATGCAAATGTTTGGTCTCCAGCTTTGAGTCTAGCGCTTGGCAGGCGCGTTTGAATAAGAAAAGAAGCTATCTGGAAGCTCAGTCCTGACCCGAGAGGCCTCTCGACTGGGCCCGAACACCCTACCCTAGCAGTCTCAGTTCCACATCTCAACCCAGGTCCGTGTGGACCTAGTCAGTCCCTGCTCTGATCCCTTCTCCCCAGACAGTCCCGTGAGCCGTAGCAAACGCTGCGAAAACCTCATTACCCTTTTTCAGATTCTGTCCTGAGGCTCCAGACCCACGACCAGCAGGGCGGGACCCGCGAACCCAGGAGAAGGGAGAGAAGCGTGACCAACGGTGCAAGCACGTGGTCCAGGTGTGCCGACGCCGTGCCAGCCTAGTGCTTGGAGGGGGCGCCCAGGAGTGCAGCAGAATGGGAGGGCTGGAAGGGCCACAAGGAGCCTCCTCGATCATCTTTAAGTATCTCCTTCTACACAGGAGGCAACTGAGGCCCGGGGAGAGACAGAGATCTGCCTCCATTGGCATCTGTGTGTGTGGCATGGGAGTTCCTGTTAGAAAGGGACTTGTGAATGTGAGACTCTGTGTGTGTAAGGGAGGGAGGGAACTGTGTGTGCACAGGAAGCAGTCTCGTTTCAGACTCAGTGAATATGAGCAAAGGTTTTCGTGTGCCCTTATGCAAGGTTTGGAATTTGGGTGACCTTTGTATTAGTTTTCCTCACCCATCTTCTTCACTGTAACATGTAACTTGACAAATTACTTTCTTCATAGAATGTTATTTTATAACATTAAAAATGTGCTTTTATTGAAAAAATATTTTTAAATGACCCACTTTTCTATCTTTTGTGCGTTGTGTCCTGGGTGTCTGCCTTGTTACCTAGTGACTCCTCTTCTGAGTGTATGTCAGTGTGAGAGACTCTTGATGAGGGGTGCTTGAAAGAGAGAGAGAGAGAGAGAGAGAGAGAGAGAGAGAGAGAGAGAGAGAGAGAGAGAGAGAGAGAGAGAGAGAAAGGATGGGACAGTGAGGGAGGGCTAAGGAGGGTGAGGAAGAGAGAGCGAGGTAGGAAGCCGTTATTTGCACATAGTAGGTACTTAATACATGTATTGAGTGTGTGCTGGAGACAGGGAGCGTGAGTGCTGACAGGGAGACAGAACAGGAGAGAGGAGCCAGGGAGCCTGTGTGAGTGTATGAGAGAGCGCGCCAGGGAGAGCATGTGTGAGTGTGTGTCGGAGAGAGCCAGGGAGCGTGTGTGAGTGTGTATGTGTGTGTATGAGAGACAGCGCGAGAGCACTAGAAGGGGCCAGGGATTGTATGTGTGCGTGTGTGTGTTATAGCAAGCAAACGGGACGGAGAAATCACGAGCCAGCCTGGGAGTGCGCGAGTGTGCGTGACCGTGTGTGCCCGCGCGTGGGTGAGCGGGTGCTCGGGGCCTGAGCCCCAGCAGCTCCGGCTGCAGCGGCGATCCCGGAGCCGCATTTCTGGAAACACTTGCAGGGGGGGCCCGGCGCGCGGCCGGCTGAGCTAATAGCTGGCGCGCGGGCCCTGGCGGAGCGGGCGGGCGGGCGGCGAGCGCTCCCTGGTCACATGGGCGAGGGGAGGGGGGGGGGCCGGGCGGGGGGAGTTTAAAGAAGCTTAAAATCCGAGGAGCCGGTGCAGAGCGGGCTGGAGGGCGGCGGCAGTGCTGGCAGCAGCGGCAGCAGCCCCAGTGGCGGCGCGCGAGGAGCCGGGCTCCGGGGAACGGGATCCAGGGAGGAGCGCGCTCGGGAGCGGGCGGCGAGGGCAGCCCCAGTGCCCGGCGCTGGGGCGGAGAGCAGCCAAGGGAGGCGGCGGCTGCAGCGGCGGCGGGGACGCAGAGCTCCGAGCGCGGTGAGTGTCGGACCGTGTGGCCCCCGCCCGGCCCGGGGCCCCTGGCTCGGGGGGGGGGGGGGGGGGATTCGCAGGCGGCCGGGCGGCTGGCGACCAGACTGACTGACGGCTGGCAGTCCTTCTTCGCAGAGCTGGTTGGGTGCGGCCCGGGGGGCTGGGGGCCGTCGGGCACGCTTGGGGTTCCGGGCCCCCGGAGCGGGGGCTCTGAGCCCCTCAGCCTGGCGAGGGCGGGAGGGGCGAGGAAAGTTCAAGGGAAACTTTGCCCGAAAACTCCGACGGGGGCTGAGTCGACGGGGTGGGGCGGGGGGGGCCCAAGAGGAGAAACCCCTCCTGTGCCCCCCATACCATGGCCCCCGGAGCTGGAGCGGGAGGGAAAGGGAGGGGGAAAGAGAGCGAGCTAGCGAGCTAGCCAGGGTGTGGTGGCCGGGCCGAGCAGCGCCGGACAATTGGCCTGGGGGTTTGGGATGGGGGGGACGGGGATGGGACGGGACCAGCGTTCAGAGCGGTTCTCCTATCCTCCCTTCCCCCTTCACTCCCTTTCCTCCCCCCCCACCCCCATTCAGGCGCTAGACTTGTAGGATACCCACGGGTACCTCCCCTCCCCTCTGCTTTCCCTCTCTCCCAACCCCGCGCCTTCTCTTCTCCCTCCGCTGCTCCCCACCCCTACCCCCCCTCCAGTTTGCTGAGCCCTAGGATTTGGGAAAATCTCTGAGGATGGGGAGGGGATATTGTGCTGAGGGGACCCAAGAAGTGAAGCGAGCAGAGTGTAGATGTGACCCCGACCCTGGGCGGGGGGAGGGGCAGGGGGCGGGTTAGTGGGCACAGGGAGGGCTTCTTCCCCTTCGGGAAGATTGAAATCCGGACATCAAAGTCTCTGGGGGGTGAGAGGGGTCTCGGTACGTTTTCATGCTTGCCTCTGTCTGTATCTTCGTGTGTGTGTGTGTGTGTGTGTGTGTGTGTGTGTGTGTGTGTGTGTG
>NW_027186354.1:860197-873653 GCF_028583685.1 Petaurus breviceps papuanus | reverse complement strand
GTGTGTGTGTGTGTGTGTGTGTGTGTGTGTGTGTGTGTGTGTGTGTGGCACAGGGGAGGTCAGAGGACGGACAGCTCTCTCTCTGTGTCTCGCTCTTCTTAGCTCTCAGTCTCTCCCCCCAGTAGCTCCGGGCGGGCTGTTTCACGCCTTGTTGAAGATTCAGGATTTCTTTCTCTTTCTGTTTCCGTCTCTGTCTCGGTCTCTTTCTCTCCCATTTTATAAGAGAATGTTGTCTGTGTGAGGGGGGGGATGGGGTTTAATAAGCAATGGACCCCTCCTTCCTCGCAGATCCTATACTTTATCCTCAGAGAAGGCCAAGGTAGGGGATGAGAAATTCAGGAATCTTCTGCTCTGTCTAGAATTATGGATGGGAAGCAACTGCCCCCCCAGACCCTCATACCCTATGCCTAGGCATCCTGGCAGTGGTCGGAACTTCTTCCACCTACCATGAAATTAGTAGGGGAGGGGAGGCTTACCCTAACATGACTGGATGATAGCACTCACACTTGGAAACACTCAGACATTAGAGCTTGGATGCTGGAGCTCACACACTTGGATACATTCATGTATTTGGACATTGGAACTCACCCTTACAGTTGGACACTTAGATACTCACTTCCCTGCTGTTAAGATTCAGGGCCCAGTTACTTCCAGGGGAATGGTAGGGTGGGAGTGGGAATAGGGATATTTTTTTAAGACCCCCACCACCACTTCCTTGACAATTCAGTTTTCAGCAGCTTCTCATTTGGAATCTAAGCTTAATCTATGAGAGAGAACACTGAAGAATCTCTGACCTTTTTGCTTTTTCCCTTTAGAGAAGTTTCTGTGCTCCTAGGAAAGCAAAATTCAGATTTGCACATACATATGTGGCTTTACCCCAGTTCTTCTGACTCTTCTCTCATTTGGGGAGGGTGTCAGATTGGGAATGGGGAAATGGTGATATGGCCTGGGAAGTTTTTAACACACTTGAGTCTTGGGAGGAGTGACCTCATATACAGCATCAACTTCTGTTACTCAGAGTTTCTTTTCCAAAAAACATTTCTCATGATGGAGGTGGAAAGCTGACTGGGATGGACCCAGGGAGAGGTGTTGGGGGGAATTGAAGCCAGAGGATTCAGGCTTATTTGGGAAATACAATCAGATTTCCGACAAGCTTGTCAAGAGCAGTTTGGTCTGTGGGCTGCTGCACTCTTGACTAGAAGCCAGAATTCCTGGGTCCCAACTCTCTCAAGAGAGGAGGCATTTAGGATATCTTTAACCCCAACTTTTCTTCTGCCTGTGGATGTGGTCTTGAAAGGGAAATATTCTCATCTTTCATACTACCTCTCCAGGGAAAGACCTCTTTTCTTCATCTTTCTCTGGTTCTGGTCAGTGTGTCTATCCCAATTGCCCAGAATCTCTTCTTGAAGATAAGCCTTAATTTCTCCTGCAAAGGAAAAATTTTGTCACTCACCGCCACTGCATTTGTTCTAACCTCTATAAGTCCTTAAAGAACACCCCTATACTTCAGTTGTGGGGACCATGGTATTTGAGTTGGTAACATGGTTTGGGTTCCAGGAGGTGATGGGTTGGTAGATCTTGTTTCTAACTTTATTCCTACTGTTTTTGTTGTTCTCATTGTGATATTGCTATTTTCTATGTGATAATTCTGTTATTGATTAGAATAAAACATTGGTCTCCTTGATACAACAAATATTCATTGTCCACAGGGTGAAATATGGTCTATTTGCCCAAGGGACCTTTCTCACCACTTCCACTTATCCACCCCTTCCTAGGAACAGGGGCTGGGGGCCAGGGAGGGGAAAGAAACCCAGGTCTCTGCCCATCTTCCAGTCCATCTCAACTGTTATGTCGTCCCAGTTCCTAGCCCCCCCCCACCCCCATTGAGAGTTGAAGTGTAAATGAATCGGAAACATATGGATCATATTTTCTTTGAAATGCAGATGGGGCTGGAGAAGGATGGGGATGGACCATGTGTGCCTGGTTGGGGGGAATCCTAGAGGAGGGGGCTAACATAGCTCCCTCCAGCTGAAGGGCTTGGAAGGGGGAGGGGAAACTGAATCAATTTCACCTTTTCTAACTCTTAGAGTTCTTTGCCTCTGACCTTTCCAGTTTTGGTGTCTCATCTCTGTGTCTCACCCTGTGTGTGTATGTGTGTGTTAGTTGCGTAAATATTATTCTTATAGCCCCAGTACATCAACCCCCTAACATCCCACCTCCTAGTGAGTAGGAGTTAAACCTTTTTTAGGTGGGGGAGTTTAGAAAGAGAGTGGATTAGAGACATGGGCAGGGCAGCTCTCTTGCTTGGGTACTAATGTCAGGAATCAGGGCACTATGGAACCTTAGAACCCAGAGCTAGTTCTAGAGTGACCCTGACTTCAGAGAGAGGCTTGTTCTCAAGGGATGAATCATTATTAAGGACCATGTCAGAATGTGGGAAGGGGATGCGGAAACCAGCCCAGTGGAGGTGCTGCTGGGGTAGAATGTTGTTTTTCTGGATTCAGTCTTGTCTAGCAAATGTACAATATTTGTGAGGTGAGGGACTACTCAGGCATGCCCTTCCCCTGACCCCCTTCTTCAGGGATAAAATGAAGATTAAGGAGACAGTTTGAGATTGCATTTCTTTTCCTCCTACAAAGAGTATCTGGTGCTGTTGAAGGAAGATAAGGGGGCTGTCCTGGGGATATAAAATGAAATGGTGTTCTGGAATATGGGGGCACATAGTCATACTTTTAGGAGAGAAGAATATGTAAGTATGTGTGTGTATAATCATATGTGGTGCTATATGGAGGGGGCCATACTTTGGGGGAAAAGTGGAATATATCAGAGTTTTACAGATAGAGGAGGTATTTATATGAAGTATCTTACCTATATATGGGGGCGGGGAGATAAGAAGTGGACATTACATAATGATGTTGAACCCATGTGGGATAAAGAGGAAAAAATATGAGTTCAAACAGTGTCTGATTTTCCTGGGAGTTAGAGTTTTCCCAAAGTGAGCAACAGGAAGAAAGAGCAGAGTCCAGACCCCAGGAGCTCTCCTAGCTCACTCAGTTCTGTACTAGTAAGCTTGTTGGGGCTTTAGGCTAGAGGCTTTGAGCACAGATTTCTTTGCATAGTGTATATATGTGGGGCTGAATCTGAGAAGAGCTGGAGGGGGAGCATGCTTTTGTCTGCTCTTTCCAGCCTCAGGTAACCTTAGAAGGGAAGAGGTGGCTAGATCTGGCTAGAGATGCCAGGAAGCTAACTTTGGGGGGGGGGTGAGTGTATTGGTGCAGGAGATCTTGTTTACCTCAAGAAGATGTGAGGGGAATCGTATCCTGGAAAAGCAGGGTAGTTCAGGGGAAAGAGTGCTAGCTTTGGAGTCAGAAACGTTGGGTCTATATCCTGACTGTGCCATTTACTACCTACATAGCTTTGGTTATGCCATTTAGCTTCTCTGGGTTGCAGTTTCCTCTGGCTGAAGGGAGTTAGACTAGGTTCTTTATAATCTCCAGACTATTTTTGGATGGGGACAGGGGTCTGAATTTGCATTGTGGGGCAAGGGAAATGATGGAACCTTCTTGTGGTACAGAAAGAACACAGGTTTTGGGTTTGAAAACCTGGACTGACTTTTAGTTCTGTCACTTAACTAGCTATGTGACCTTTCAGATTCTTGGTTTCCTCATTTTTAAAATGGAGATAAAAGTTATGCTATCTCCCTCACAAGGCTGTTGTAAGGATCAAATAAAATCACTGAATAAAGTACTGAAAGTTGTTTTTCTTACTCATCTCTTTGATGGAGTACAGCTAAAAATGGCCTTGAGACAAGTCCCTATCTTGCTATTATTCTTTTATATTTAATGTTTTGAAGACTAATGCATAGTGAATAAAATAGTTGCTTCTAAATGGGCAGCTAGGTGGTACAGTGGTTAGAGTACTCAGCTTGGAGTTAGGAAGACTCATCTTCCTGAGTTCAAATCTGGCCTCAGATCCTTACTAGCTATGTGATCCTGGGCAAGTCACTTAACCCTGTTTACTTCAGTTTCCTCATCTGTCAAAAGTGTGATGGAAAAGGAAATGGCAAACCACTCCAACCACAACCGAAAAGACCAAATAATAAGAAATTGTAACCAAATAGAAGTATTGAGCTGTAAACACATCTTCAGGACAAGTTGAGGTGAAAATTGGGTTATGGACATGATGTATGCCTCATCCTTTTCTCTGCATGATTGGGCCAGGTCTTGGCTTTCTGATTCCACATAGCTTGGAGCCTATGCATTTTTGGTATGGGACATCTATTAAAGACATTCTTAAATTTTTATGAGTCAATGTCCTGTCTGGGAATTTTTTGGCAAAAGTATTATTATCAGTCATGATCATCATCATTACCTGTAAAGAAATTAGGAGGTCTTGGGTAAAGGACTCAGCTTTGGAGGCTGTCCTAACCTAGATGAAATGGAGGTTGAAGGCTTGCATTCTTAGTGACAAGGTTTAGGAAACAGGGATAGAAGAATGTAAAGAAACCTAGCCCTGGCTTGGCCTCGTTCAGTCTGGAGGAGATGACTACTGTCAGGCCTGGTTCTATTTCTTAGAGGCCATTCAAAGATCACCTGTCCCATTTCTTCTGTACTCTTCTTTTTCCTGTTACTCTGTCTCTTTTAGAACCTCACTGAGGTTCTCTGTACTTTCCCTTTTGTCCTTGTCTCTCTGTCTCCGGATCTTTCTGGAATTTGTTCTACATGGCCTCCCTGGTCTCTCTTTTCTCAGTATATATCTGTGTTTGTCTCTAACATCTGTGAGGCCATAAACTCCTTGAGGGCAGATATTTTTAAATCTATATCTTTAATCTATTTGTATCCAATTTTTTTCTTTGGGGGGGGAAGGTAAGGCAATTGGGGATAAGTGACTTGTCCAAGGTCACACAGCTAGTAAGTATGTCAAGTGTCTGAGGCAGAATTTGAACTCAGGGCCTCCTGACTCCAGGGCGGGTGCTCTATTCACTGTGCCACCTAGGCGCCCCAATGTATCCATTTCTTTGTCTGTTTTTCTATCTCTTTGTGGTTCTCCATGTATATTGATTTTTGTATCAGTGGGGTGGGGGTGAGAAGGAAGGGAATAAGTATTTATATAGTGCCTACTATGTTCCAGGCACTGTGCTAAGCCTTCTACAAATATTATCTTACTTCATAAATATACTTACATGTATGTCGGTCTATTATTCTGTGGCTGTTTGTCTATTGGCAGACCTGTGTCTGTGTGTATGTCTCTCTATATCTGTGTCTGGCTCTGTGACTCTCTCCAGCTCTGTGTGTGTGTGTCTATATATCTGTAGCTATATCTTTGGCTCTTTGTCAGTATCTGTATGTCTGTCTATGCTTGTCTGTGTTTATTTTGATTTATATTTGTGTTTGTGTTTGTGTTTCTGTCTATTTGCTTGTCTCTCTCTGTGTCTACATACATCCCTGTGACTGTGTTAATGTTTGTGACACTACGTCAGCATCTGCTTCTGTGTGTGTGTGTCTATCTTTGGGTTTGTCTCTTTGTTGCTTTCAGTCTGTGATCTTATCTTTGACTGTTTCTATGTTTTTCTCTGCGTCGGTGTCTATATGTATCTCCATCTGACTGTGTGTCTATGTGTCTTTTTCTATCACTGTCTTTGTGGCTGCCTCTATTTCTATGCTTCTTTGCCCATGTATCTGTATGTATATGTCTCCCTCTGACTCTGTCCCTTTATCTATGTCTAGATTTCTGGGGCTGTCTGTCTTTCTGTATGTCTCTCTGTCTGTTCCTGTCCCTATCTCTGTGTGACTTTGTCTACATCTGCCTGACTGACTCTCAGTCTCTTGGTCTTTGTGTTTGCTCCTGTCTGTCTGTGTCTGTGTCCCCCTCTGGCTTTGTCTGTGGGTCCCTCTGTCTCTATTTCTGTCTGTCAGTGTGTCCATGTACAGACCAGAGTCTGGTTCTGTTTGTAACTATCTCTGTGGTCTCTGGCTGTCTTCTTGATATATGTGTCTGTCTGTGTTTTGTCTGTGTGTTTCTGTCTGTGTCTTCAACTGGTTCTGTCGGGGTGATAATGTGGCTATTTATATCTGAGAGTAGCTCAATCTCTGCCTCTTTCTGTGGGTCCTATGTCTATGTGTAGCTGTACATATGTGTCTCTGGATCTTTCTGTGTGAGTCTCTGTCTTTTCTGTGTTTTTGTTGCCCTTTTTCTGTCTATCTGTTTAACCATATTGAGTGTGGTTCTGCCTGTGTCCCTGTTGTGTTTTTCAGGGTGTCTGCTTTTCTCTCGGATTGTTTGGGTTTTTGTGTCTGTGTTTGTATCTGGCTCTTTTTCTATCTAATTGTCTGTTTATCTGTCTGTGTCTGTCCAGGTCTGTGTTTTTCTCCGTGCCAGTCTCTTGGTCTGTCTGTGTCTGTGTGCCTCTGTATGTGCCTGCGTTTCTGTTTGTATCTAGCTCTCTATGACCTGCTCTGTCTTTCTTTATGATTGTCTGTATCTTTTTCTCTGTCTGCCTTTTCTGTCTGTGTCTATGTTTATGTCTCTTTAGTTCTTTGTTTTATGTGTATTTCTATGTGCCCCCTACCTGACTCTGTTTGTACCTTTGTATTTGGCTCTGTGTGTCTGTGTCTGTGTCCGTGTCTGTCTCTCTGTCTGTGCTCTTTTTCTCTGTATCCAGTTATGTATGTGCAATTGTGTTCATTTCTGTTTTTCTTTCTCTGTGTCTGTTTCTTTGCTGCTATGTCTGTGTTTCTCTGTCTCTGTGTTGCATTCGTATACTTGCATCTATCTCTTTGCCTCTTATGTCTGCCTGCATCTCACTCATAGGTCTGTATTCTCTGTGCATCCATTTCTCCCTGGACCTTTCTAGGAGCCAGCTGAATGTGACCTATGTCTCCATTTCTCCATATTTTTGTTTCCCACCGTCTCTTAGGAACTCCCCATTGGTTGGTTGCTCTGTGTGTATGTGTCGTGGTTATTAATATCTGACTGAGAAAAATGGGTTTTTTTAATCCTAAAATACCCTGTTTGGTCTGGCCCCCTAGGGCCATGAGGCTGCCCAAGTTCCCTGGCTCTAAGGTCTTGTGTTTGACAGGAATAGAGCATATTCTCACAAGAAAACCCATGGATGGATGGAACATTTTCTAATCTCCTTACACCCTGGCTATATATATATATATATATATATATATATATATACATCCACCTCATGTATAGCTATACAACTGCTATGCAACTGCTTTCTCAGGTTCCCATAGATATTCCCATTACTATTCACTCCTTTTTGCCCATATTCTCCCCTATCTAGATTCCCTTGTGATGTATCTCTGTTCTTGCCCTCTGTCTCTACTGGGTTAATACTGTCCATTTCTCTATTTACCCCAACCCCAGCAGAATGCTCATCTCTGCCTTGAGGTACAGTTGAGATAAACTGCTTAGTGGGGCATATTTGTGCCCTCTGCCTTCCTCTCTTCCCTCAGATACCCTTCATCATTCTCTACCAACCTGTGTCCCTAATCCCATGCATGACTTGGCTTTACTCCTGTCTCACTCTCTGACTCCAGGAAATCTTCTCTGCTTGACCTCAGAAGAGCCTGGTCACTCACTCAGATGCCAAGCATCTCTTCAGAAACTTTCAGACTGCTATCTGGATTGTATTCTTTTGACCATCCCTGGGGATGTGGGAGGGTTATATGCCTTGAAAAATAACACACAGCTCCATTCCCAATGGGCTAAGTTGGTTATGGGGCCACCCAGCCTGAATGAATGGGGTTTTATTGGATGACTTGTGGAAAAAATTGAGATCTCAATAGGGACTGCAAATCATACATACCCTCTGTGACCTTGAGGGAATGATTATTGATAATAACACTCATGATTCATATTTATGTAATGCTTTAAGTTTAATAGGTACTTTCTTGACAAACAAAAACCTTGTGAGGTATGGTTAGTGAGAATATTATCTTGGTGCTATGGATAAAGAAACTGAGGCTTGCAGAGATTAAATGTCTTACCTAGGCTCACATAGCTAGAGTGTCAGAATTCTAACCCATGTCTCCTGATTACAAGTTTAATAGCTTCCCCTATCTGAGCCCTGTCTATCAAATTGGGGGTGGAGTAGGGTGTAGGAAAAACATGGGAATGGGGAGGGTGGGAGAAATGACCCTAGACTAGAACTAGAACTGCCCCAGAGGATTGAGGAAAAAGTTGGGGTTGAGTATTGAGAGTAGGGGGTTGGGATTGGGGAGGGATGTGGGGCCAGGAGTTTGGGAAAAGACTTACTGGCATTGCTCCCCTGGCTCTGACGTCAATGGTTTTCCAAATAATGGAATCAATATTGGGGAGAGGTGGGGGGGGGGAGACCAAGCCGCCAGCCAGGCCACAGCGATTAGAAACAGATCGGTCTGTGGCCCCCACAGCTGATTCTGATAGATTCTCAGCGGACTGGGGAAGCGGTGGCAGTGGTTGAAGGGTAAGGGGGTTGGAGCCGTGGGGGGCTGTTGTGGGGGATGGGGGAATTCAAGATTTTACTTGCAAAATGGGGAGGGGGTGAGGGCTGATGGGGGAGTTGGTATTCAGAGACAGAGGAGGGACTGTTGAAATGGATGTATATCTCTGCTTGGATCAGTTAGGCCTCTGTATGTGTTCCCTTCTGTATGTTTGTAGTCCTCTGCTTCTGAGTATGCAGCACCCATCTGGGTCCTGTAGTGGAAATAAAGAGATGGGAAGATGATCAGTTCATTGTCTAGGAGGGGACATGGCTTCCTCTCTTGGAGATCGCCCATCTAATGGAGAAAAAAATGATCATTGCCTTTATCTGAGTAAGGGAAAGAGTTTCCTTCCTTAGGGAACTTTGAGATTGAGTGGGGAGAAGGGAACTGAGAGATGAGAGTTATTAGTGATATGGATAGAGAGGCCTTGTGACACAGCATTGAACTTGAACTTGAAGTACCAGGACCTGAGTTCAAATCCTGATTCTGCCATTTACTAACTATGTGACATGGAGCAAATCACTGAACCTCTCTGGGCCTCAGTTTCTTCCACTGTAAAAAGAAGTAGTTGGGCTATTTGATCCCTAAACTTCATTCCAGATCCATTCTCTGATCCTAAGCAGAAGATCCAGAGTAGAGATTGATTAGAAGGGGGTGAGGTTAGTATAGGAAATCTGCCTAGAAAAGAGGAGTGTGTGGTCTCCTGTGTTTCTCATCTGAATTCTTCTTTTCAGGAGTTTTTTTCCTTGTGTCCTTGGCCCTATGGTATTGCTCTTGGGAATTCATGAAGGACAGAACTGAATAGCTCCAGCATGGAAAGGGATTATCTTGATGCTTCAGATCTAATCTCTTCAGTATGCTGGGTGCCTTTAAGTCAATTGCTGTTCTTCTCTGTGGATTAGTTTAACTCTGTGCAATGGAGTTTAAACACAAGGAATATAAGGAATGTCTGTGTGAGCCTGGAAAGACTTCTTTGGGTTGGAGTGCTAGCAAACGACTCCAGTATCTTCACCAAGAAAATCTCCTGGACAAAGTTCATGGGATCATGTAGAGGCAAACAGGACTGAATGAACAACAACAATGGGTAGCTAGGTGGACAGAGCACTGGCCCTGGAGTCAGAAAGATCTGAATTCAGATCCAGTCTTAGACACTTATCTGTGTGACCATAGGCAAGCCACTTAACCCCTTTTTGCCTCAGTTCCTCATCTGTAAAATGGAGACAAACTGGAGAAGGAAATAGCAAACCACTCCAGTATCTTTGCCAAGAAGATGCCATGCTCGAAGTCCCTGGGGTCACACAGAGTTGGTCATGACTCAACAACAACAACATATGTGAGACTGGAAGAACTTCTTTGGATTGGGATGATACCAGAGATTATTAGATGAAGATATCTTTAGGAGTCTCAGATCCTTAGGGCTGATAAAATCATCCAGGACCCTAGGTGCAAGGGTTGGGGTGTAAAGAAGTTTTCTGTTTTCCTTTAGTCACACAGATGAGGGTTTGAATCCTACTTCTGACATTTAGTGGCTGTGTTACTTTTTTCAAGTAGGACTTTGTCTTTCCAGTTACTTTTAAATGGGCAACTGGGAGTAGATAGCGGGAAGAACATCTCAGCAGTATTGGAAGGAGGCAGGAGAGACACTGGTAGAAACTATGCCAGAGGAAGAGGGTTGGGGCTTGGCTCCAGTGGTCCTCGTTTCTCAGAGTTGTGTAAAATAGAATCTCCTGTAGTCCTTCCTAAGGGAACTTAGGCTTGTTAGCCAGAGATAAATGGCCAATACGGTGTGAATTACTCCTCAGACTCTCCAGGGAATCCCCTAGACTTTCCATCTCCTTCCATTTAACAAGGGAATGAGTGGTAGGGCAGGACAGTAGTATGGGCAGGTTGGCTTCCAAAGGGTCTTTTCTTATATTCCTTTGAGGATTGTGACTGAGGAGGAAGAGCAGTGACCTCAGCTGTTCATCAGAAGAGGCACCACATCTTCCCTTGGATTCGAGGCCCTTGTTATCCTACCAGATCTCTAGCTCCAGGAGGAGCTCTCCTAACTCAACCCTCTGTCCCCAGGGGTCAGTAGCAGAGCTGCCTGTTAGTGGTTATAATTGAACCAGGGGCCTGATCTTTAGAGGACTGACTTTAAAGTTTGTAGGACTGAAGATATGAGAATGGATGAGCAGCAATCTCTGCCTCCGCTCCCCCCACCTATTCCCAACAAGTAGGACTACATTTAGACACAATATGGTGGTTATGTCTCTCCCTTTAGGCTCCTCTAGGTTTTCCCAAGGATGGAGTCTCTGCCTCTGTTCCCTCAGGTGGACTGGAAACATTGTCTTGGGAGCCTGGGATCCAGGGCCATATGTCTTCTCTAAAGCTCGTAGGGATCCAGTGGATCCTAATGGCTGTAGGTGTTGGGAGAGAGGTTTACTAAGGACGTTTGGCAGAGGCTTATTTGGGATCCAAGGGGGTATAGGGGGGTATGGTTAGGCAGTGGCTGACAGCAAACAGGAAGGAGGGCTGTGGAAGCTGCCTGTAATTATGGAACATTTATTATTAATCAGATGAAATTGCTGGAAGCAGCTGGTGTAATGTGCATACTGATGGAAGCTCCTGTGGGCTCTAGGCCCTAGCCCCCTTCCTCATACTCTTTCCCCTCCCCATCCTCTTCTCCTTAGCTATTCTACTTCCCTTCTCCATCCTCTGCTTCCTAATCCCCCACTCTTGCCCTCCTGGAACACTGGTGAACCTCTCTTTTGTTCTTTTTTTTCCCTGCAAATGATGGAGCCAGGTCTGTGTATGTTAGGTGTGTAAATCTCCGCCTGACCATACCTACCTTCACTTCTTTGTTTCTTTTCAAGGCTGTATGCCTTTCTGAAAGTGTCTCATTGTTTGTATGTCAATGTTGAGGTTGATTACTATCAGTCTGTTCCTTCCTTTGTCTCAGTTCTGTCTCTGAGTTTGTCTCTGTGTGTGGGTCTCTCTCTGAGTATTCCCCTCGAGCGCTTTATGACTGACTCAGGGCTGAGGCAGGCACTCTTATCCCTTCCTCAGTTCTCAGGGTCACATCTGGATTTGAGCTGTAGCCAGGACTCCAGCATCACATTAGGTCTCAGGCTGTGCTGGCATGAATCCAGGACAAATGGACCATGATGGACTGACTGACAGACTGAAAGGGACACCCAATCTGAGTTGGGGGAGACAGCCTTCCTCTTTTAATAGGAAAGGGGAGAGATGGCTTTGGCCCTTAGGGAGGCCTCAGGCTAATGAACAATACACAGTTTCTGCTCTAGGGGTACCCTTGATCTGAAGAAGGAGGTAAATGTGGCATGAGACATCAGGCTCTGGAGAAGAACTGAGATAACTGCATGAGTGTTGACTCACGCTCAGTGTTCATGAAATCAATATGCCCAGACTGAGAACCTAAATTTACCCAATCGCTGAGTTCCTGAAAAGTGTGTGTCCCTGGAATCCAGTGGTTGGTGGCCTCTCGGGAGCTACTGTTGAAAAGTGAGGCTTCATTTAGTGGGAGCTGACCTGGCCTCTCTCACCCCTCAGAGAAGTTAGTTTGTATAGGTCTACACTGGTTTTTCTTGGGATTGGAAGACAATTATTCATTCTCTTGGCCAATTAACATGTCTGTTTTGAGAGTTACAGATTACTCAGTTTGGGATGAACTATGGCAGAAACATAGGAGAAGGTCTGCTTGGGAGGATAAACCCAACCTCTCCCCAGAGAGCAGAGGCAATAGAGGATGATGGGAAGAGTGCTGGATTGGGAAGTCAGGAAGTCAGGGATGTCACATCCCTGTTTCTGTTATTAGTTAGGTCTGTGAACTTAGGCATGCTGCTTTACCTGACTGAGCCTCAGTTTTCTCCTCTACAGAATGGGGATAAAAAGGCTTATACTCCCTTCCTCACATTGCTGTTAAGATGAATACGGCAGCGAAGGTTAAAAAAAGGCCTTCAGAGCTGTAAAGCTCTACAGGAGTACAAGGGGTATATTGTAGTGTGTAAAACACTCCACGTTCTCATGTGGTAAGTGCCCAGTGAGTGGTTTCTATATCTGGAGGTGTAGATACCTTATAATAACACTGGATAATACTAAACCCACTCCTGATTGGCCTAGAGCCACTGAGGAGGAGTGAGCTGAGGCCCCTACTGGAGGGGATGACCTTCTCTTAGACCAACCCCTGATTCTCATTCACTGGCTACTCCTTCTCCCATCTCTGCAGGGAAGGGAGGGGAAGGAGTCCTTTTGTTAAATCTGCCAAACAATCACTTAAACCTAGAAATCAATCCAAGGGAGTGTAGCAGGACCTGGGAAGTGTGAATGAGCAGCTCTTGGCTAATCAGGTAATGAGGCCAGGCGCCCCATCCCCCCCTCTCCTCCAAGTGGGGGGGAGCAGCAGAGCTCCAAGCCCCTCCCCCTCCTGCTTTCTTATACCCCCCTCACTCTTGATGTTCTCTCTCTCCCAGTCTTTCACATATAGCCTGTCCTTAGGCACCAGGTAGAGGCAGAATTTTCTCCCCTGCTCCCCCCTCCCCACTTAGGGTGCAGCTGTCCCCCCATGCCCCATCATTAGTGAATTTTTACATTGAGAATTCCCTTTTGCCAGGCTAGATTTGAAGGTGATTGGTGACTGTTCTTTAAGTCTAGAAGAACTTCTCAGAACAGCTGTATTCTCCAGTGGTCTTATAAGGAAGGGGATCTAGGGGCAAGGAATGGACAGTCACCAACAGACAGAAGTGGTTTGAGGAGTCTTCTGGTCCTCTTTCTCTTCTAAGTGTAGTAGGAGGAGAGGATCTTTGGCAGGGGCTGGGGACAGTGACAGACAGCCCCCATAGGCCTGGGTCTGCCACCTGCCACTGGGATAGATGGGTCCTCCCTACTGCCCCAGTTCTGTCATGTTCCCCATCACTTTGTAAATGAAAGACATACAGAGAGAGAGAGAGAGAGAGAGAGAGAGAGAGAGAGAGAGAGAGAGA
>NW_027186354.1:852859-855197 GCF_028583685.1 Petaurus breviceps papuanus | reverse complement strand
AGAGAGAGAGAGAGAGAGAGAGAGAGGGAGAGAGAGAGAGAGAAGCAGAAAGAATAAGAGACCAGAAGGATAGGGAGACAACCAGACAAATCCAGAGCTACATAGACAGACACAGAAATCACTAGAAAACTCTCAATAGAGGTAGGTAGAAATTTCATCCATATCTGTGAAAGAAGTAGAACAGAGAACTGTCCTTTTCTCTTCTCTGCCTTGTTTTGACCCTCCTTCCCCTCCCCCCCCAGTCTTGCTTCATGCCCTCCTCTTCCAGACAGTCTTCCATACTGATCTCCTCCCGTTATCTTTATCCTAATTCTCACTCCCAGCATTAACTTCTACAGTTCTGTCATTAATTCTTCAGATATTCTGATTGCCAACATGGACTGGGCTCTCCTCAAGGCTGCAGTCCCCTAAGGGCTCTTCATATGTGCATGTCTTATGTGTGATTTTGTCTTGGGAAGAGGTTGGACTGATTGACTTCCATCCTGCACCTCTGGACTGGGAGAAGCTATAGTGTGAGCTCTAGAAATCCACATTGCAGTCCCTGTTCTGCTCCAGGCCTCAGTTTATCTCCTTGCATATCAAAGAAGTGTTGAGTCTCCTGACCTGGATGAGAGGATGTATAAGGGTCCTTATCTCTTGAAGGGCATTACCTAATGCTGATAGCCTAGAGTCCTCAGACCTGGGTTTTAGCCCTAGCTAAGATATGGACAAAATCCCTTGGACAAAATGACTGTGGACAAAATCTCTTCCACTCTCAAGCCTCAATTTCCCCATATTTAAGATGGAAATAGTACTATTCATATTACCTACTTCACAGGACCACTGTGAAGAAAGTGCTCTGCTGTGATAACCTGTGCCCTCTGCACTTTCAGAATCCCTCACCATTTTCCTCAGTCTAGAGGATCCTAGAGGTGGGAAGAGAGAAGTTTGGAGTTCAGAGGTGCAGGGATCCCCAGGAAGTTGATGACCCCCCATGTATTGGCAATGGCAGAGAGGTAGGCTGAGCACCTGGCCTGGGGACCAGAGTGGGCACCCACAGCAGGGTAGGAATACCTATAACTAAGGAACAGAATCTCTTCTCAGGGACATAGCCCCTTCTTTTGTGGAGTAGACATTGTGAGGGGTGGGCTGCTTGAAGGTCTAGACTCTATGGGTGGGGGCTGAGGGTTTCTGTAGTTTTGTACCCCAGACAAAAGGCAGTATGCTATCATGGAGGCAGAAAGACCTGGGATCAAGCTCTGGTTCTGCTCCATATGAGCTGGGTTACTTTGGGTAAGTCATTTAGATTCTGAGCCTTTGTTTCTTTATCATTAAAATGAGAATGATAAAACATACTATGTATCTCACAGGAGTGTCCTGAGGATCAAATGAAAAATGTTTATGATGTATTTATAGTTACTTTGTAACCTTAAAACTCTATAGAAATATCACCTGTTGTTATCTTCTCAACAACCCTGGGAAATAGGTGTCATTATTGCCCCTAGTTTAAAAATGGGGAAACTGAGGCATACAAGCACCTTGCCCAGGGTCATATACCGTGTTTCCCCGATAATAAGACACTGTCTTATTATTTTTTTGGACAGAAAAACACCAGAGGGCTTATTTTCAGGGGAGGGCTTATTTTAATGAACATTGACAGCAATTTTAATAAACAGGTAAATGTGAACAAAAAAATGTACCTTTATTCAATAAGCAAATCACTGGGGAAGAATAGGATGATGTGCTCACTGCTGCAGCTCTGATTGGATGCAGCTCGGAGCATGGCGTGCGTTTCACGGGGGGAGGGCGGGACGGTGCATACAGAGGGTACCGTAATGTAGCATGTAGCGCAGGGGATCACCTTCACTACAGTAGCAATCTCAATAGGGCTTATTTTCGGGGGAGGGATTATTTTAGAGGAATCTTACACAGTAAGGGGAGGGCTTATTTTCGGGATAGGTCTTATTATCAGGGAAACACGGTAGTGAGTGTCTGAGATAGGATTTGAACTTAGTTCTTCCTGACTCCAGGTCCAGAGCTCTAGCTACAGTGCCACCTAGCTGCCTGTATTGGTGGTTGTTGGGTAAGTGATTTGCCAAATGACCATATACAGCTATGAGGTATCAGAGAGGATGGGAAGTATGGACATTGTCTGTTTGGAATGTTTTGGGGTTGGTGGGGCTGAGGCAGTAGCTGGCTGCCATGTTTTGGGTAAATGAATGACTTCTGACGATGAAATTTAGGAAGTGTTCATTGAGGAGGGGGAAAGCAGATAGATGTCCAAGTGTAGTTTGGGCAGAAAGTGAATCAAGGTGTGTGTGTGTGTGTGTGTGTGTGTGTGTGTGTGTGTGTGTGTGTG
>NW_027186354.1:845724-852849 GCF_028583685.1 Petaurus breviceps papuanus | reverse complement strand
TGTGTGTGTGTGTGTGTGTGTGTGTGTGTGTGTGTGTGTGTGTGTGTATGTGTGTGTTGTGGGGAGGAAAGCTGGACTATAAAATCTCCCTGCCCATATAATGCTATATAATCATGTTTGAATTCCTGGAGGAGGAAGGACAACAGTAGCTGTCTGACAAATTATTTCCATCTCTGTATCACCCTCCCTCTTTTCTCACCCTCCAGTAAACACCTAGGAAGGGGCGGGGTTTGCTTTCCTGATTGACACACGCCCCCTCCCTGGTCCTGGGAGGCTGTGGGAGCTTGTCGTATTTCAGAGTCCTGAGCTGATGGAGCGGAACAGCCTATTGTCCAGGGAATCCAGTCTCCACTTGGTCTTTTTTTCTTGGCTCCCACAAAGGACCAGGGGCCAGGCCAGGGTGGGGGCCTGGGGGCCAGGCCAGGGGCCAGGTCCAGTGCTTTTCATCTCAAATCCCAAACAGACTTGGCATTTTCTTTTATTCAGAGTGTGGGGGTTGGATGGGGTGAGCTGCAGGGTCTCCTACCCTTTAGTGGAGGGGTTAGCTGTCAGGGATGGGGGTGGGGGAGGAGTGATGGTAGTCCTCAGTCTGTGAGGCCTCAGGGCTGAAGGTGCCTGGGAGAATGAAAACAGTGAAGGCTGTGTGTGTAGGGGGGGGGGGCGTGTTGAGCATGAAAATAGAGAGACCTCTAAGGGGAAGGCATTTTGGGAATGCCTGTAGGGATGAACTGGTTGGGGGCCAGGGTCAGGGCTTATGGATAGATGGGATGTAAAAGACTGAGAGGGGCAATGTCATCTTCTAAACATCTTTGAAAGCTCACTGGAGGTGTTGAAAAGAATCTTCTACCCCAAAAAACAGTACTAGAGGGAGCTAGCTGGCATTGTAGCAATATGAACTGAGTTTAGGGGTGGCTAGGTGGCGCAGTGAGTAAAGCACCGGCCCCAGAGTCGGGAGGACCCAGGATTGATTCCGGCCTCAGACACTTAACACCCACACAAAAAAACTGGCCCTGTAACCTTGGGCAAGTTACTTAACCCCAATTGCTTTAAAAAAAAAAAAAGATGAACTGAGTTTAGACAACCAACAGTATAGGGTTAGATCTTCCCTAGGGAGCTTAGAATACAAGAGTGAACATATTAAAAAAAATTTGGTTGATGGCAGGGTGGGGACCAGCTGAACTGAAGCTAGAGGGTTTGGGATGACTTCAGATTTCCCAGAGGGTCAGCAGGTGGTCCCCACTGTTCCCTAGGGACAGAGTAGGCATAGGAAGAGACTAATACTATGGGCTAGTCAGATTTTGGGGGATTCTTTTTGAATTTTAATTAGGAAAATCTCCTCTCCTTTCTGTACCCCACCCCCAATTCTATACTCATTGCTTCCTTTGTTCTTCCTACTTGTGACATTCTCACTTCCCAAACTAGTTCGAAAAATGATGGGATAATAGATGATGTGTGTGATGAGATCCTTCGGTCTCTGTGTTTGTGCCACATTGAATTTAGGAGGACTTCCTGGTGGAGGATGCTCCTGGGGCTGTTTTTGGTTTAAGTAAGAGTAAATTGGGCAAGCAGAATATGAGAATCCAGTGTGGACTTGTGCAAAAGATCGTGGGGTAGGTGAAAGAATTGGGGTGGGGTGGAGACTCAGGGTTATAATTCCACATGATGGACAGTTGGGACAACGCTGGAGCTAACTATGCCTCTGCTCAGTCCCCTAGTTGGACCATGTCTTCTGGACTGGGCACTGCCTCAGGCCCAGGGGAGGGGGAGGTGGCATGGGAGGGGAGAGGAGGTCCAATCCCTTGTCTTTTCCAAACACATTAGCTGAAATAACCAGAGAAGGAGGGACAGACAGATGGAAGGGATATGAAGAGACATGGAGAGACATGGGAGAAAGATTTACAAGGAGTGAGTGTGGGCATCATATTTTTCTTCTGCCTGGACACTTTAATGCCACAAAATATCATAAATGACAGGATATTGAGCTCAGGAGTGTGAGGGATGGAAGCTTAGAGTGACAGAACAGGGAACCTAGGGGGTAGAGCAGCCAGGATCTGATGAGGAGATAAGGGAAGTGGGGAGGCAAGTTAGGGCTCTGGGACCCCCAGGTCTAAAGAGGGAGACAGGGCCCCTGCCCTGGGGGTGTTCTCACTGAGATAGATATGCTGATGGAAGGGGAGAGGACATATAAGACAGCTGAGGAATGACCCTAAAACAAATACATGGACATAAAAGAATAAATATTTACATTGTCTACGGGGGAGAGGGAAGTGCATTTGTGGGTTAGTGGGTGGGAGGGGTGAAGAATGAAAAAGGGGGGGGAGTTATAGGAGTTAACTATTTAGACTGGACAGTAAATCTTTGCCTCTATTTTGAATAATACAGTAAGACTAGATAGTGAATGTGAGTTAGATGACATGTGGACCTGGGCAGGAGAGCTCTGGGTGTGGGTGGGTTTGTGAGCTGGCCAGGGCTTTGAAATGGAAGGGAAGCTAACCCAGTAAAGAAGGAGGAAGCCTGTCCAAGTCTCCTATCCCCTTCCTCCACTCCTATTCCTCTCCTAGGGGTGAGGGACCTCTGTTGTCAGAGGGGAGGTAGGGGGACTGGGAGGTGTCCTAGAGAAGAGTGGAAAGCTGAGGAGGAGAAAAGAGATTGAGCTTTACAATAGAAAAGGAGTAAAGAGTAGGGGAGGGAAGTCTCTTTCCCTGGGGATTTGGAGATGAGAGAGAGCCTGGCCGTAGGGATGGCTTGAAGTCAGGGACATGGGGGAGCTTTCTGAGCTAAACCATACCCACTCTTTAGCCCCCCCCACCCCCACCCCAGTCAATGAACTTCAAACTAGATGGGGGCATGGGGGCAGGGGACTCTCTGGAGATTGTCAGTTTCAAAGAGCCAACAAATGAAGTAGCTTCTGTTTCTTCCTTCTGGGAGGGGATGAGGGGACACGAGATCTGATCTCTCCTCTCAGTCTGGGCCATCTCTTGGCCATCCTGCCAAGAGGGAATGGGGGGGGGGAGCAGAGGAACCTCTGTCCGGGAGCAAGAGACTTGGCTACAGCCCACTACCTCCCCCGCTTTTTTTTAATCTTTTTAATTTAACAAAGTGGATGAAAAACTGTTTTTGGAAATAAAAGAGTTCTTGTCTCTGCTTCTGGCTTTCTTGCTGAACCTCTCTCTGTCTTTGCTTTGGTCTCTGTGTTTGTGTCTCTCCCTAAATCTTTCTATCCCTCCTGTTCCCTGATTCTCCCCCCATCCCTCCCTGTCAGCCCCTCTGACTCTGTTGGTCTTCGTGTCTTTCTCTTTCTGAGTCTCTCTGTCCTCTGTCTCCTTACATCTCTTTGTCGCTCTCCCTATGTCTCTGTTTCTCTTTCCTTTTCCTATGTACTCCCCTAGTCATCCCCCCCCAAACTCCTGCACTAAATGGGTCTATTTAAAACGCCTGTCGTGGCTGCCAAGTCAGAAAAGCGTCTCCTGATAGAGAGCATTAAACCTTCAGCGGGAGCGGGAGCAGGATTGATCGGAGCCGCAAATGGGAGCGTCTTAACCCCATTAATCAGGCAGGGCTTAACTCCCCCCCCCCCCCCCCGCCCCCTCCCAGGACTAAAAGGCCCCGAAATATTTATCACCCCCCTCCCTCTCAGTTCTCTCCCCCCTCAGGTCCTTCTACAACAGCCCCTTCCCCTTCAACCCCCCTCACCCCCAGGGATAGGGAAAGGGGGAGGAGGGAGGGTAGAAGGGGGGGGGATGGCTGGGCCCCTTTGCTACGCCACTGTTGGTCTTTGCCCATGTGTGTACCCTTGTGTGTTTGCACACATGTGTGAGTGCACATGTGTAAGTGTCTCTGACTTCCCACGCCCTCTGTGCCGGCCCACTTGGGCAGCGCTGATAGAAACCAGGCCTGCCTCCTGTCCCCTTCCCACCCCCCCCCCCCCCAAACCCCTCCTCCCCCAAAAATTAAAAAAAAAAAAACAACAACTATGCAGAATGGAGTGGAAAGAACCTGGACCTGGAGCCAGGAGATGTGGGTTCTAGTCTTGGCTCAGCCACAAATTGGCTGCGACCTTGGACAAACCACTTCATCGCTCTAGGCCTCAGTTTCCTTTCCTGTAAAATGAAAAGATTGGACAATTTCACCCTTAAGGTGCTTTCCAGCTTTAATATTCTTTGGTTCAATGATGTGAGGTGATCAGTCGTGGTATATAGCGGAGGTGGGGGGAGGGAGAGATACTGCTGTTTTCTTCTACTATATTCTTTCTCTCCCCCTCCCCCAGTCCTTAGCCCACCACCAGCTCATAGGTGAGATCACTTGTTACGAGCTAGGAGCTCAGATGTGTCAAATTGTCTCCTTACTTGCCCTCTAAGCAGGAATATGACCGGGGCAAAGATTCTGATCCTCTGTGTGGTGGCTTCAGGGGACAGCAATAAAAGAAGCAGGGAGATGCATTCAACCGTCTTAGGAGCCACATCCCTGGAAAAGATTCTTAGTTTGGTCTGGAGTTGTTGAATGGCGCCTCATTTTCCCCACCCCACCTCTTCAGCACCAGGGTGGTAGGAGATCCATAGGGTCTCTCTATGCCTCCTCCTCCCACTTCCCCCACCATCCTCTTTCTCCCCCTCCCCCCCAGCATCAAGTGCCACATCTCCTCCTGACTCAGACAATTAGATTCAAATGATGACCTCACTGCACAGCGTCTCTCCTCAGCCCGCTCCTCCATCTCTCTCCTCCTCTCTGTCTCTCTCCTTCCCTATCTCTCTGTACCTCTCCCTGTCTCTCTGTCTCCCTGTCCCTATCCCCTTCCCCTCCCCCCCTTCCCCAAGTGTCAGAGGGGGCAGATACACTGGGGAGGCCAGGCCGACAGACCGGGGAATCTACTCAGGGACCCAGGTCAGTGGCTTAAGCAAGGGGATGAGGAATGGTGGTCTGGGGATATGAGGATTGGGGGTGGGGAAAGGCCTCAGCCTCTGGGTCCTGAGTCTCTGCTTTCCTGATTTGGTGGGGGCTGCTTTGGAGCTACTGATCTAGGACCTGTCAGACCCACGTGTGTCTGTCGGGGCTCCCCCCAAGGGGCCCCCTCCATTCCATTCACCACCTCCCCTGCTACTTCTCCTCCCACTCTTCTCTACTCTCTTCCCAGCTATCAAACCGGCTCCTTTGCCTTCATCTTCTTTCTGTTCTTTTCTCTGCCCGCCTCCTTCCTTCTAAGGTCCTTCTCTCCTTCCTGTTCCAAGCTGTCTCTGCCTCTGTCTCTGTGTGTGACTTTGAAGCTCTCTCCTCCTCTACTGTGTGTTCCTAGCCTTATGTTGGGGGAACACCCAAGGTTCTGATCGTTCCCTGGGCCCATTGGTTCCCCATTAATGGGGTGTGTCTATTTCCCTGAAGGGAGGGGGTTTCTCTTTCTCTCTTTAAGAAACAGAGATGTTGGGGGTGGGGGGAGAGGCTCTGTCCTGATGAGAATAGAGTACCTCAGAGAAGAGGGGATGCCTGTGTCTCTGAGCAGTCAGGTGGGCTTCTCTGCCCCTCTGATTGGGGTTGGGGGGTGTCTCTGGCCCTCTCTGAGGGGAAGGTCATCTATCTCTGATGGGAAGGGGCTATCTCTATTCCTTTGAAGGAAAGGGTGTGTCCTTGTGAAGAGAAGGGAGTATATTTGTTTCTATGTGTTTAGAAGCATTGGAGCTTGAGGCCCCTTTTGAGAATGATGGACAAGGGAAAGGCTCTGCTTTTGGGGGAGGAGGTAAAGTTTCAGGCAGAGAAAGTGATGTTCTGAAAACTGTTTCTGTCTCTGTTTGCCTTGATCCTTGATACCCAGTATCTAGTGAGTCCTACTTCCCAGCTTTCCTTGGCCCCCATTGCCTAGTTTCCTTTAGAACCCTGATGATTAGGGCTTTTTTTTTTCAGTCCCCAATACCCATTTTTCACTGGCCAATGACAGCTAGGGTCAGGTCCCAGAGAGGTAAATTCAGCCCTATGAGCATCAAAGAATTCCCACTTATAGCATTGGCTTTGACACCTGGAAAGAGATAGTCATTCTGTGGGCGCTAACAGTGTTGCTGATTGTTCTTTGAGTTTTTAGAATGTTCCTCCTGTACCCCAAGCCAGAATTCCAATCTTGTCTAGATGGAGACACACATCCCTAGAGCCCCAAGAGAGGGGGGAAATGCCTGGCTGTGCAGATTATTAGGACTTGTATCTCTTACTGATGAGTCACTCCTGGAGGCCTTCCTGGAGGAGCTGGCCCCATGCTGGCTCTAGGAGAGCCCTTCCAGGTGCTCAGGGGCTATCTTCTTTTCCCTCACCTTCCACTGTACTTAATAATTCTTCATTAGCCAGAAAATTAATTAGGAGAAACAGAGGGACTCTCTTCCTTCCCACCACCCCCAGCTTGTCTCTAGGCTTTCCGCCCAAATGGGCTCTGCCCAGCAGCTCCTTGGGGCCCCTAAGGCTCAGGCTGACGTTGGTGGGAGCCTCTCCCCACATTGGCTTTTCTGACAGGCGATGACAATGCTTTGGCACCACATCAGCTCTTCCTTCCAGGAGCAGGGCAGGCTCTGAGGCTTGTCTTCCCCCTTCTTCCCTTCCTCCCCCCTTCTACTTCTTCCTTCACACCCCCTCCTTAATCTTTGACTACCTCTTCACTCTCATCTTCCTCTTCCCCTGTGGCCTTCCTCCTTCTGTCTCCTCTCCCTCCTCCTCCTTCTCCCTTTCTTTCCTTCTGGCTCCTCTACCCTTGTTTCTAGTCTTTTCCTTTCTTCTCTCCTTAAACTTCTTTCTCCTCTATTCTTTTCCCTTCCATGTTCTCTCCCACCCCCTCCCTTCCCACTGACTAATTCATTCTTCCTGGGCACAAGAGACCATGGGCACAGAGAGGTTCAGCAAATATCCTGAGGTCGAACAGCAGACAGAGCTGGGAGCAGCTCATTGATCACTCTGTCATTCCTGGGGTGTCATGTGTGAGTTTTTTATGGATAGAGGTGTCATGAGTTTCTGCAGGAAGAAGTATGGAAGACTCCAGCTCTTCCATTTCTGATTGACTCTGTGTGTATGTGTGTGTGTGTGTGTGTGTGTGTGTGTGTGTGTGAGAGAGAGAGAGAGAGAGAGAGAGAGAGAGAGAGAGAGAGAGAGAGAGAGAGA
>NW_027186354.1:842837-845714 GCF_028583685.1 Petaurus breviceps papuanus | reverse complement strand
AGAGAGAGAGAGAGAGAGAGAGAGAGAGAGAGAGAGAGAGAGAGAGATGGGGGTGGGGTTGGTTGGAGAGTATGTGGATGTGGTTAGTGAAGGGGGATAGGGGGAGATGATTTTGTCATTTCACAGCTCCTGCTGCTCTCAGATGCTGGAGCCTGGAGTAGTCAGCATCATCTCCCGGTTCCCCTCACAGCAAGAGTCCTTCCCTCCCCCCCTCCATGTTCTCTGTGGTTCCCTCCGGTTATTGCTTGGATCTCAGTGACAAGCGTCTCGGTGGGAGATACTCTCACCACAGACCAGCTGGGGAGGTCCTCTATCCCCCGTCTCTGCTGAAGAGACTGTGTGCATGGGGGTGGCTATCACAGCTCTGATTGGCAAATTGAGTCATTTGTCCACACTCCCTCTACTGCAGTTCACAGTGGCAGACCCCCTTAGCCGAGAGCTGGAGAGCCGGGAGAAGACAGAGGACTTGGGAGCTGGAGTAGTGACTGTCTTTTGAGTTTTGAGGATGGTTGTTATTTTTCAAACTGCATCTCTGCTATCTCTGCTCCACCCCCTGGTGACTCTGGTACCATGCCTCCTCTGCCACGCCCCCTCTCCAGCCCTTGTCTGATGTGCCAGGACCAAGGGGCCCCCAGTGCTTCTCAGTGTTTTACCCCCCATATTCTACCCCACCCCCTTTCTTCTAACTGTCACGAACCAGGAGCCTAAACACACACATGCACTTAAAGACACCCACTGGATGAACAGGCCTCTGTGCCAGGGGTATCTCCTTTCTTTCCCATTGACCCCTCCCAAGTCAGAAGTATCATCTTGAGGCTCCATGCCTTTAGACCCCATCCCCTCCCCACTGTGTCCATGTACCTCACTGAGAAGAACTCCCTGGCTTAAACTGAGCCATTTTTTTTGTTCTCCCCAACCACCGCTGCGGTGCCCCTTCCCTTTGGGTCTGGGAATCACCATTTCTGTACATCTTTCCCTCACAGTGGAACCAGGACTAGATGTAGTCAGAGGACCCTAGTTCAAACAATGGCTCTGCTACTTCCTACCTCTGTGACCTTGGGCAAGTGATGTAACCCCTCTGAGCCTCGGTCTATTAATCTGTGAAAGGGCTGGACGGGATAGCCTCTAAGGTCCCTTTCAGATCTAAATTTGTGCTCTATGCCCCAGCAGGAGGAGGAGTGAAGGTATCTGGGTTGGTGGCGGCATGAGTTTGATTAATGAGGCAGTGATAAGTTTCTTTCCATCTCCTCACTCCCTGAGGCACCAGGAAGAAACCAAGATGACCTGCATTTGTGAATGAAAGACACTATATGAGAGATTATGTGACAGTGTTTTCGAGACTGTGTATCTTCGTGGGACTGATGTGTTTGTGTTTGTGATACTATGTGTATGCCTGTATGTCAGGCTATTACTTTGTGACTGTTGTGTATGCACACTTGGGCCAGCTTGTGCATTTGTGTGAACGTGGTGTTTACCCAACAGGAACAGATTGCTCTGTCTTCCCTGCTGTTTTTAGAGGAAGAATGGAGGAGAATAAGGGATGATTCTTTCTTTCAAAGATACTCTAGCCCAGCTCTAGCTTTTACTGGAGACATGTGTAAGTACAGGCACTGTGTCATGTATGCATGTGGAGGGGTGAGCATCAGGACAAGCGTTCATTCTGACCCAATCTCCCCCGTCCTTGCACTCTGTTAACAAGATCATTCCATCTCCTGGGCCTTCTAACCTTGTCACTCATTACAGAAAGTTCTTCTTTGTGTCTAACTCTAGTCTTTCTCACTGTAGATACAACCACATTCCAACCCCCCCCTCCCCAATTCCCTGAAGTTAGATATTGGATGGCAAGGTGGGGGGAGGAAGCACATCAATATCACTTTTACCGGTGTTGATATTTATTAGGAGTCATGTCAAGGGTAGTAGTATTGTAACCCACAGTGGCTAGTCTCTGACCAGGGAATCCTCCAAGGATAACATCATCATCATACTGGGGCCACCCAGTCACCCAGAATCCTGCAGGGAAACTGAAAAGAACATTTAATCTAGCCCCTGTAGGCCTTTCCCACCAACTATCATGTGGGAGTGGTGAAAGACACCTCCCAGGCTCCCCTGATTTTCTCATTCCTATTATCCCTGCCCACCTTCAAATCCCCTGGCCTCTTCTACTAATGCATGATCGCCATGTGCTTATAATGGGGCCAGTTTCCTAGACCTTGCTTAGTAATACCACAAATAAGTAGGATTGATTATCAGGTTAACTAGTTTGGGAAGGTTTTCAGGAGGAAGGGAGTTCTAAACTGGGTTCTGAAGGGGTTGGTGTTGTAAAAGGTGAGGAAGAGCCCTTTTAAAAGAGTGAGCAAGTTGCTTTTTTCCAGAGGGAGCCAGGTAGGTGGATCAGGGCTCTGTTGGGTCTCCTTGGGTTGGAAGAGAAGTGGGTGTGCTGCCCTAATAATGAGAGAGGGTAGGAAAGGGCAGGGGTAGGACTTGCTGCATATGTTTTCTATTCCTTGATACAGGGAGGGTAGATGAGATGTTGATACCACCTACCAGTCTGCAAGAACCTCCCCTCCTTGAGAATCTGTGAGCCCAGGCCAAAGGAAATCCCTGAGGGATGGGAGAAGCAGAAGCAAGTCTGCCTGATGGTTAGACATTATCTGGGAAGCTCTGGAGGTAGAGGCTTGGAGTGAGAAGCCCAGGGAAAAAGCCTGTTAAAAGAGGATGAGGGGTCAAGACCCTAGTGGTCAGTGTGAATAGGGAGGGAGCCCAGGCCTAAGCAAAGCCCTCCCAGGATTTGGAGTGTGTGTGGCATGCACAGAGTGGGGCAGGGCATGTATACACATGTGACCCTACTCATACAGAACCTACATGCCAGCTTCAAGG
>NW_027186354.1:742943-837837 GCF_028583685.1 Petaurus breviceps papuanus | reverse complement strand
ATTGGCAACTTTTCTTCAATTTAATCTTTGAAAGTTAACTAAAGTCTTGAGAGGCTAAATGGCCTGTCCAGGCTCACACAGTCTATATCTGTTATAGGTGGGATTTGTACCCAGGTCTTCATGGCTTCATAGGCAGCTGGTTGCGTAGCGGAAACGTGCTGGACTTGGACTCAGGGAGACCTAAGTTCAAATCCAACCTCAGACACTTAAGAAGTTCATGTTCCTGAGCAAGTAACTTAACTTCTGTTTACTCATTTGTAAAATGGGCATAAAAATAGCACTTAATGAGAAAACAGGTGTAAAGTACTTTGCAGATCTTAAAGTCCTATATAAATGTGGGTATTATTATTGTTAATTATTATCGGCTCAGGGTTAGCTCTCTATTCACTAAGCCACTGCCACAAAGACAAACTAAAAAAAATCTGTTCCTTCAAGAAGCTGACAACATGCCTATACGTAGATATGTACAAAACAGATAGCCAAGTAACTTGGGAGTGGTAGGAGAAATTTCTAAGTGGGGAACCCAGGAAAGACTTCTTCAGAAGGTGACACTTGGCCTGAGTCTCAAAGGAGACCAGGATTCCCAGAGGCCAAGGTGGGGGAACACCTCTCATCCATGGAACACAGGCAGCTTGGTCAAGGAGGCTGAACCATGGGTAATAAAGCTGAAAAAGTAGGGTGAGGCCAGCATGTGAAGAGCTATAAATGCCAAACAAAAGAGTTTATATTTCACCAGGGTCTTGTTTCTAAAGAGGAGAGGAACCGAAAGGTTTCCTGGAGGATGCAGCTTGGTGTGGGTTTGGGGATGATCTCTGGGCTGGGGAAGTTCCTTCATGGTCATTGGCCAGGGTGGAGCACAGAGATAGGGCTGAGCACTAGCAACGCCTTCTTTTTCTTGGAGTGCATTAGCGCCCTCATTTGGTCATCTTCTCCTCTAATGACTTTGTCTCTCCCCAATGCCTCCCACCCCCCATCCCTTTGAACTCTGGAAAAATATACCAGTTTTGCTGGGTGGGTCTCCCCCTCCCCTCTCGGCTAAAGGAAACTTCTCCCTAACCCACCACCAATGACAGGATTATTGGCTCCTGCAGAGCCAATCCTGACCTTCTTCCGTGGCTGCCATCCGGGGTGGAGCAGTGTGGCTCCTGTGGAACTCCTAGAATGTGGTACAACATGAAGTTTCAGGCCTCAGTTTCTCTGAGATTTCCACCATGCAGCTCTTCTATTTTTAGCTACCCAGGTTCAGAAATAGCACCAAGGGCAGGGTTGTTCAGCCTGGAGGTGGACTTAAAGGAAGGGAGAGGGAATTGACTGCTTAGTTCCAGTTCCCCTGTGACTTCTGTCTGGTGTAGCTGGAAAAACCTTGAGAAGCCACTGAGCCCATCCTCCTGCCTCCTGGCAGGACTGTACTCTGAGTTTCCCATGGGAAGGAAAGCACGAGGCAAGGAGCAGGGCCCCACAGAAGGTGCCCCTTTCTCCTCCTTCCTTCCCTCCCTCTTATTAGACCTGGCTCTGGGCTGGAGCAGCCATCGATATTCCCTCTGCTCCCCCCTGAGGAGGGAGGGGGTAGTCTGGGCTCCTGGAATATGACAGCTTTAGCCTGAGCCTGAGATGGATTGCACGGGGGAGGAAGCCAGGGCATTGCATCATTCCCCTCTCTTCCATGGGGCAGAGAGTGGGGTGGGGTGGACAATGACACGGTAGTGGTGGTGGTGTGTATTGAGGTGACGTTGGAAACAGTAGGGACCTCTCCCCTCTGTGTTCCCTGCCCCATCTCATGCCACCATATTCTGGACAAGGAAGGGGATTGGACTCCCTTTTGGGTATTGGCAGATGAGAACAGTTGTGGTCCTCCCTGTACTGACTGTCCTCTGCAATGTAGACATGTATGACTATTTCTAGGGAAGGGGTCCATGTGTTCATTTGGAATTGTACATATGTCTCTGTATGGATTGTTCTTCATGTGTCTACATTTGTCCCCTCTCTGCTACACCCTGACCAGACTGAAGGCAAAAATGGAGGTGGGAACGTTGAAGACCTTAGAGTGTGTTGTTGCTGTTCAGTCGTTTTAGTTGTGTCCAACTCTTTGTGACCCCATTTGGAGTTTTCTTGGCAAAGATACTAGAGAGATTAGCCATTTTGTTCTTCAGCTCATTTTACAAATGAGAAAACTGAGGCAAACAGGATTAAGTGACTTGCCCAGGGTCACACAGCTAGTAAATGTCTGCAGTTGGATTTGAACTCAGGTCTTCCTGACTCCAGGCCCTAAGGGCAGCTAGAATATTTTGGGGGGATGTTTCTAGAGCACCAGAAGATGAGTCTTCCTGGATTTATGTCTAGTATTCTATCCACTGCACCACCTAGCTGCCCTAGGGCCTGGAGTCAGGAAGATCTGAGTTCAAATGAAGTCTCAGACATTTACTAGCTGTGTAACCCTGGGCAAGTCACTTAACCCTGTTTACCTCAGTTTTCTCATCTGTAAAATGAGCAGGAGAATGAAATGACAAACCATTGTACTATCTTTGCCAAGAAAACCTCAAAGCGGGGTCACAAAGTCAGACATGACTGAAACAACAGAACAACAGCAGAAAGTGTGCAGACCCAAATCTTGATGTTACCCTGGATATTGATTTGTGTCCAGTCTGGGTTGGAGGTAGACGATGTCCCTACATCTGAGTGTGGGACCTAGGTCTGATGAAAGGAGAAGGAGCTGCACTGCCTCTCAGAGCACAGCCACAGAGTTTCTGTTTTTCTTTTCCTGCTAACCTACAGTCTCTTCCCCAGCATATCTATTCCCAATTCGAATTATCCACATCCCCTGGGAATTATAGCCTTCCCCCTGTCTATGACCTTTCACGGCACTCACTGCCTTCCTGAAGCCTAGACTCCAGCCAAAAAAGAATTAGCAGTGGGGGAGGGGGAAGTGCTCCAGAAACACCCCCAGAAATATCCTAGGGCCAGGGAAAAACCATGGGCTCACAGGATTTAGCACTGGAAGTGACCATATGTAGGGATCACAGAGGAGAAAACCAAAGGCCTGAGATGGAGTGTGACTGGCCTTAGATCAGGGAAGGCCTGAAATTGGAACCCTGATCATCTGACTCACAATTTGGGATTCTTTCCACCCCACCAGATTGCTTTTTAGAA
Organism: Petaurus breviceps papuanus; assembly: GCF_028583685.1. Taxonomy (NCBI): domain Eukaryota; kingdom Metazoa; phylum Chordata; class Mammalia; order Diprotodontia; family Petauridae; genus Petaurus; species Petaurus breviceps. The sequence continues at coordinate 834,690 of NW_027186354.1, read as the reverse complement.
ACGATGGAGGGTCTTACCCTTACCTGCTTTCTGAACTCAGCCTTGGGGAACCCTTCTCTATCTCTGTCGGATAGCCAAGCAGTTTCGATTAAGCACTAGTTTGAATTATCCCCCATTATTATATCAGCCTGTTTTTCCAGCCCTATTATAGATTACTCTCCTTTTCAAGCTCTGGTCCAGCCTGATTGCTTTTCTTGGTGCTCCTCATTACATAGGACATCTCTGTTCCTTTTCCCACATTCCTGGAATACATTCTCTTCTCACCTCTGCCTCTGCCTTTATTTTCAAGTCTCATCTTCAATTATACCTCTTCCGTGAAGCCTTCCCTGATTCTCCCCAGCTGCTAGAACCTACTTCCCTCATATTACCTTGTGTTTATTTTGTATAGATTTCTTTGTGTAACTGTTGTTTCTCTTGTTCGAATTTAAATGCCTCCAGGGCAGTGACCTTTTCATTTTTGTATCTCCAGGGCCAAGCACAGCACCTGGCATATAGTAGGTATTTAATAAATGCTTATTGATTTATTGACTGATTATCCACCGTGTTGTCAATTTTTGGAGCATTTTCTCCTCGGCTTATCTGTTGTTTGGGAGAGTTGCTGGGTTTTTGTTTTTTTGTAATTTTGTATTATCTGTTGTTTTAAATCATCCCCTATATGGTTAATTCTCTGCTCTTCTTGAATTATCTGAAGTTTTCCCCCAACTGGGCTTGCATAGCTATTGGACCTCTGTCCTGGGTTTCCTCTCCAGTCTGTAATGATTGCCCAGACCCATTGTTCTGCCCAAAGGGCTTGAAGTTCCAGGATACTGTTGCTGGGGGTAGATGGAAAGAGCCAAGAAACCAGATAGGAAGGGTTCTGGAAAGAATGGCCACAGAGCGAAACTCGGAAGGAAGTACTTGATGTGAGACTCATCTAACTGGGACAGTGTTGTCGGGGAAGTGTAGATGGTGTCTACCTCTGGGGCTGCTATCTACCTGGTGGAGAGATTAGATGGAGGAAGGGAGAGAAAGAAGGATGCAAAGAGCTAGGCAGGGACAAACCCAGGCAAATATGAGAGGGAGAAACAAGAAGAAAGCTAGAGACCAACAGACAGTGAAAGGGGATTGTGTCAGGCTTTTGGAGGGTGGAGGTATCCTCTCTGTGTCTCCCTATTTAAAGCTAAGAACATCTGAAGTTAGAGATAATGGAGCATGGAAGGGGAAGTTTAGGGGAGGGACCGTGGGGATGGAGTGCTAAGGTGCTGATCTATGTTCAGTAGCTGGGGGGAGGGCAGCTCTCCCCAGTCCTTAGCCTTCCTATCCTTCAGTCAAGCAGTAGGGAAGAGACAGCCTGACAGAGCAGCAGAAAGACTACTTCCTGGCCTGGGAAATCTTTTTCTTTAAAATGTGGGGGTTGGACCAGATAATATACCTTCACTGACCCTCCTACCTGGATTCCCTTTCCTGGAAAGTTCTCAGAAGGAATGGGAGATTTGGAGTGAGTATTTATGAAGCAGGTATGAGACTGAGGATTGGCCTGAAATGTCTGTGGAGTTATTACCCCATCCCCCAGGGGGTGGGGAAGAAAGGGTGTCTGAGGGGTAAGTAGAGGTCAAAATTTGCTCTCCTTCCACCTACCTAAGCTCCCCTGTCCTGAGAGCCAGAGGATTAACCCAGCCTAACTAGCAAGTGACTTGCTTTTTGCCTCCCTTCTTTCTCCTCCTTCCCCTGTCTTCATCTCTATTTCTTTTTCTGTATTTGGTCTTTCTCTCCCATTTTGACTCTCCCTGTATATCTCCTTTTGGAATTTGTTTAATTTTCTTTCTCAGATTCCCTGTCTCTTCAGTATCTCTTTGTCTTTTTTTTTTTTTAATCTCTCCTTTTATGCTCTCTGTGGATCTGACTCTCTCCTTCTTAGTCTCCATCTCCTTCTCTCTGTTTGGGTATATTTTTATATCTTTACTTATTTCTATTAATAGGCAGTCTCTGTCTCTCTTTCCCTCTTCAGTATCTTTCAGTCTCTCTCTCTGGTTGTCTCTGCCTCTCTCTGTCTCTCTGTCTCTCTCAATCACCTAGTCTTTTGGGCTGGTGATCCTCTGACCCATCAAAAATTAATGATCTCCCTCTGTACTCCCTCTTCCTTCCATTTTCTCAAGACTGGCAGTTCTCTTGGCTGTCTGACCTGTATTCCTTATGCTGCAGCATCACTTCTCCTTGTGCTTAGGCTTCTTAGATCTATGTTGGGAAGGGATGACTAGGAAGCTTATTACAAGTCTTCTGTATCAGGATCTCAAAGCACTTGGTCAGTGTCAGTGAACCCCTCCCCTTCCCCTCACAGGCAACTGTGTGAAGGGGTGTGTGTGTGTGTGTGTGTGTGTGTGTGTGTGTGTGTATTGGGGGGTGGGGTATTCAGAGGACTTCACCAGCCTCATTAGAGAAGCCTGAGTCTGGGAGAGGGGAATTGTAGCTTCTGAAATGAATTGGGGTAGGGAAAGGGAGAGGAGGGAGACAGTGTTTCTGTGTCTCTGTCTGTGCCTGTGGTTCCCCACTCCCCCACCCCAAACTGGGGGGGTACTATTATAGTAACTCATCAGGGTGATGGAGGTGACTTTGATGGAAGTGCCACCCCTCCCAAAAAGCCCCCCCTTAACTTGTGTGTGCGTGTGCGAATGCATGCCAGGGCTACACTAATGGATGGTCTGACTGATCCTGATGGAGGGAGGGAGGGTGAAGGAGGGGATACTTCTCCCCTTCTCGAGGTTTTTAATGGGGCTGTCAGAAAGAGACAAATACATGGAGAGAGGGAGAGCAAGAGTGGGGGGGGATGGGAAGAGAGAGACAGAGAGAGAGATGAAGTGAGAGACAGATACATAGAGAAAGAAAAGAAGCTAGATGGGCAGGGGAGGGGCAGGGGAGGCTTTCATGTCCAGACAGGGCTTCTTTCCATTATTCCTCTATCCATCCCTCGAAATGAAGATCAGCTCAATTCCTGTAGATCTACCCTGAGGGCATCATATCCACATTCCCCCCTTCCCATCCAGTGACCCCCACAGAGAATTTCAGACAGTGATGCTGTCCCCCTCAGCCTTCTCCTCCTCAGGCCCTACCACCCCAGCTCTGTGGCTATCCCCTCCCACCCTTTTGGGCTGTATGCCAGGCTGGGGAACATGCCAAGTGGTTGGCACTGGGACAGATCATCTCTCTGGCAATGGGAATGGCAGTGGAGGGGGTGGGATGAAGGGGGAAGGGCCCAAGACTAAGTTCCCCTCCTAGAGACCACCTCGTCAGTCCCCTTGACCTTGTTGGGGTCTCGATACCTCCACATGGGCAGAACCTGGCTGGACTGTGTAGGGTTGGGGGGAGGTGGGAGAGGATGGAACATATGTATCTCTGTGTATCTCCGTCTCACTCCTCTCCCAATCTTAGTATCCTTCTCAGTCCTTCTCTTCCTGTGTTATAGGCCTTTCTCTGTTGATGAGTATGTTTCTTAAGGGAGAATGGGAAATCAGCTTATTCAGATTATTCTCTTCTGTCTCCTCACTGTGAATAATGAGGAGGTGGCCTTCACATCACAGGCAAGGGTAGAACATTCTAACTCTGTCTGTGAGACCACCCTTTCCTCACATGGCAAAAAGCCAAGCCCATATGAAAACTTGAATAAATAGGGCTGGGTCACTGGGGGAGGGGAGGAGAGGTGCCATAGTCTTTCCAGACTTCATATCCTGAGCCCTTGATCACAGAGCATGTCTCCCCCTCCAAGTTGTTAGCAATGCATATCCATTTGGGGTGGGGGCATGGTTTTACTTGTAACCTCTTGGTCTATGCCCCTGCTCCCGGGGAAGTTGGGTTCTTGACTCCAAGTTTCAATCCTACCTCCCCTCCTTCCTTTGGACTCCATTTCTTGGACTATGAAATGGGTGAGCAACCCATGTATGTTGAGATTTTCCAAGTACCATATGCTCATATTGCTGTCTGTCCCCCCCTCCCCACCCCTGCCCCCAACTCCTCTCCTATTCCTTTTGGACTCTATCTAGGTCCTCCATTGCTGAAGTTTTCCTTCCTCTTGGTCAGCTTATGGCCCTGGATTTACCTATTCTAGGAAGTTCTTTCCTATTGATCCTGCCCCATTTATGCCATTCCATTGATCTGGGTCCCACCAGAACTAAAGGGGATGGGGAACAAGCATTTTACTAAAGTACCTACTATGTCTCAGGTACTAGTAAAATGCTAAATGCTTTATTTCATTTAATCCTCACAACAACCCTATGGGTAGGTGCTATTAGTATCCCAATTTTACAGTTGAGGAGGCAGGCAGAGAAATGAAGTGACTTACCTAGGGACACACAGTTATTCAGTGTCTGAGGCTGGATTTGAATTCAGGTCTTCTTAACTCTAGGCCCAGCATTCTATCCACCTAGCTTTCTGAAGGACTAAACTGAGACCAGAGTAATTTGGGTTTGTTTTCATGAGTATGACCTTTTATGAGTTACCTCAGTCTGGGGGCCCCACAAAGGTAAGGGCCTTTCCCTTTAGAATGGAGACTCTCTGAGACTAAGGAAGGAAAGGTCGTCTGGAATTTGGAGAGGTATAGACATGCTAGTGGATAAAGTTGGAGGCAGGGGAATACTGGCATGACCTGGTGGCCAATATTCCTAGAAAGAGGGATAGGTGACTGATATTTTCTGACATATTTTGGTGCCAGAGCTATTCCTGCCTCCTTGCACCAAACTCAGTCAACAAGGACCCTCCCCCTTCTTCTTCCCCTCCAGCTCCCCATTCAGTGCCATTAGCATGCAGACCCCACCTCAGCCCTATCATTCCTGGAACAGATGGCTTTGCTTGGCTGAGTGCCCTAGACTTGGGAGATGGCACTGGGCTTGGGAGATGGTTGGGAGGGGAAGGTAATCTGTACCCTCCCCCCCCCCATCCAGCTATGGTCGGGGAGGGACCGAAGGGGTGGAAGCATCACCAGATGGCCCTGGCCACAGGAACTCGGCTAGAGAAGACTCCCAGTTAGCCAGATTCATGGGGATGTGTAGTGGTATGGAAAATAAAAAATGGAATAATCCATTCAGGGACTATATCTTTTAAATAATATGTGCACCTTTACTGAGATTGAGACTGAAATAAGGAGATGACTGTGGAGACTTAGACTGATGACTGAAAGTAAATGGAGATTCCCAAGGTGAACACTTAGAACAGAAGAGTAGCTGAGAGCCGAGGACTCGAAGAATAGGAGCAGCAGTGAAGGTATTGGAGAGAAGGCCTAGGGAGAAGCTTATGTTGAGGTAGCTGAGGCGACCAGAGGAGCATCTGATCCTGTGTTGCCTCCCTTGGGAGTTGGGATAATGGATTGGATTGGGACCGAGTAGAGAAAGAAGAACACTGAGAAGTCTCTAAATGAAACCTTTCCGGAGGATCCTTCAAGGACAGAACTTGAGCCTGGAGAATGGCCAGGAAGGGGAAGATGGGGAGAAACCCAGAGAGGAACTAGGAGAGAAATGCAGAGGAAGCATGGTAACCTTGAGAGGTCACAAAACTGAGAGTTAGAATGTCCCAGGGTTCTAGTTCCAATTGTCAGGAACTAACTGCATGACCTTGGGGAAATAATTTCCCTTCCTATAGCCCTTAGGCTCCTTATCCATAAAATGATGAGGTTGAAGAAGACTATCCCTAGGGTTTCTGGGCCTTAGCCCATTTCTAAAGTTCCTTCCAGCTCTGACTTTAGTTTTTTACTTCCCCTTCTATGATGGTGGGACGGGAGGAGACAGAGACAGAGAGGAAGGAGAGAGAAAGAGGAGATAAACAGAGAGAAAGAGAAGGCAGCGAGAGAAGGAAGGGGAGAGGGAGAGTAAAAAAAGAGAGAATAGAAAGGAGAGGGAAAAGACAGAAGAGAAGAGAGGGAAGAAAGAGAAGAGACAGGAGAGAGACCTAGAGATAGAGGGAAAGATAAGGCTGAGATAGAGACGTCTCATCCCATTGAGACCATGACCTGTCTGGTATCATCTTACCCTACTTCCCTCCTCCCAAATTCCCCCTTAGGGGTTGCTGTGATCAGGCTGACAGGGTGCTTAAAAGAGATTAAAGGTATTTTTCTTGACAGGTTAGAATGAGCGATTGGGAAGAGGGTGGTGGAGGGGTAACTAAGACTGAGGGGAAGGAATCTATGAAGAGGTAGGGGGGGGGCTAGAAGAGCCAGAATCCGTTTGTTTCCTTCTGTGTTGTCAGCTGGCTCACTGCTTCTTCAAATCCTCTCTACGGATGCTTCTCTTCCTACCCTGAGACACGCCTCCCTGCCTTCCATCCCCTCTGCCCTCCTCTGTCCTCCAGTTCCTCATCGCTCTAGCTCCCTCCTTTTGTCATTCAGCACCTCACTCTCAGGGATCTCTGAGCATGGGGCCATGCCTTCTTCACACTCAGCAGGATACTTTTCAAGGAGAAGGCTTACATGTTTACTTTTTCCCTTCTGTGTACAGCGTCCATACATAAGCTTCATAGATACAGTGTTCAGAGAAGTAGGAGGGTGTGCGCGTGTGAATTGGTTGCTATAAGGAAGCAGGTAGAGAGATGGGGAAGTATAGTTAGACTGAAGAGGAAACAGGCATAGAATACTACTGGCTCCTGGGCCTTTACTTCTCCTCCACATCACCCTGAGCCCCAGGTGGGGAAAGGGTTGTTTTTTTTTTTTTTTAAATGAGGGAGGGTTGGTTGCTGCCCTTGGCACTATTAGCTAGACAGAACCTTGGGCCTGAGGTCTGGACCTGGAACTAAATCCAGAATGAACTGCTTGGGGATCCCCCACCCTCCAGTTCAGAAGACACCCTTTCTCCAGCATCTTCGATTTTTGGAGACAGCCTGGCCATTGCAGCTAAGAATAGCAACAGATTTGTCTAAACAAACACGGCCATCTCCAAGTGATATCATGGTTGGGGGGAGGAGCCCAGTCTGATGATGGGGGGTGTTGGTCAGTTTGGCCAACAGTCCCCTCCACACCCCACACCCCATTTTCCCCTAAGCTCTGTCTTCCTGATGAGATAGCAGGGTTGGGAAGGAGCCTGTCTGGATGGGGATCAGACAAGGGATGGATCTGGTCAGTGATGGGGGTGGGGCTATTTTTCCATCCCTAGGCCCAGCCAGATCATCCCGGCTGCCATCTCCAGCTTAGCCCATGCCAGGTCTTTGTACCTCTATGAAAAGAAAACAAGAAGATCTCCTTTGGAGCTGGGGTGAGAAGCTGGAGCCTGGGGAGAGTAGCAAGTGAGGGAGCTGGAGTGGGGAAAGGTAAACCTTGAGGGGAAATGGGACTGTACATATAAAGGCCAAGATGGGGTAAAACTGAGGCTTGCCGAAAGCTAGAGGAAGTTTGAGGAACTGAGGAAGGTTGTATTCATGGAGGGATCTAGGAGTCTTGGGAGTTTGGGAAGGGGGTTTGTGTTTGTGGAGAGCCCAAAGAAGAGTTTGGGGCCAGAGAGAACTCTCTGCTGGCATTCAAGGGCTGGTGCAGAGGGTTTAAGGGGACCATGGAAGCCTTGAGGAGGGGAAAGACTGGCTTTGGGGGGGGTGTAGTTATCTGTTCGGGGCCAGGGCCAAGGCTAGCACATGGATCTCTTCAGCTGCAGCTTGTAAAAGTTTTCCTCGTAGGACACGGCACGCTCCGGCCAGGCAGAGTGGGGGTGGTGGTAGGGAAGATAGGAACTGTTTTGCTGAGGGGGGAGGCACTAAACTGGAAGGGAGAGAAAGCATCTTCACACCTCAGAGGTCATCCTACCAAAGAGGTGTGTGTGTGTGTGTGTGTGTGTGTATTTGTGCTTAAGTCTTAGTGTACCTATGAACATGTATTATGTCACTAGGACTGTGTCTGCATGTATGTATCTGTGTATATCTATGTGTGAATGCCAGGTTGTGTCCATTTGCTAGGCTGGATAGGAGGGGCCAGGATAGTGATTCAGGTGAGGTTCATGGATGTCATGGGTCATGGAGTTTGAAGCTAAAGTCTTATTCTAGGGAGGGGATGTAAGTATCATATAGTCAAAAAAGAAAAGACGAGGATCATCAAACCAAGAAGGGACAGGCAGAAAATGGGTTTTCTCTAGGTCAGCTGGAACTAATTCTTGGGCTTAAATTTGAGTAGGTCCTCACAAGTGACACAGCAGAGTTATGACCACAGTTCCACAAACAGGCTAGTTGCCCTCCATTCTAGTCTGGTCTTGCATGTCCTATTGAGTGTGGGTGAGCGAGCTTCCTGTTGGTATGTGAAAAGACTCAAGGCTCACCTCACAACTGTCTCAGAATTGGTAATCAGTTAAGTGCAGTAGGCTGGTCTGAAATTTTATATTGTATATTTCCTTGTATTTGACTGAAAAAGTTATTGGTGTTGATGGGATAAGTGTTGAGGATGATGGGGGGTGAGAGTCAGGGTTGGAGTTACTGGCAATCATGATTGGGGATGGATGGTTTGGAATCAGTGAGGGGAGTATTGTTGGGAATAGTTGGATTGTGGGTGTGGGCAGTTGATGGGGGTACTGGGCTGGGGGGTCTTCTCATGAGTTATCTGGGATTGATGATCCCCCTTTCCCGGTCTCCCCTCCCTCCCCCCACTATTCCCTGTCTCCTGCCAGATGGCCACTCCTGTTCTGTGGGCCTGCTTCGTGGTTCTTGCTGCAGGGGTCGTGGCGTATGCCCAGAGACACAGCCAGCAAGGTGAGTGACCCTCAGATCTCCAGAGCCCTACACCCAGTCACAAACTGATACACACCTACAGAAACACACGCTTAGTACATTTACATATAATCACCCCATGAAGAACATATTATGTCTCTTTCTTCTAATACATCCTTGGTTCTAGCTTTCCATGGATCTGTGTTGGGACAGCATGACTTTGGTTTGGAGAGAAGGAAGGGTGCCTCCTGAGCCTGAGCTAGGAGTCAAGACACTGTAGCCAGAGTGACTGAGGTCAGACAGTGAGAACTTCGCCCCAGTTCCCCTAATCCTGTGCTCTTCGGTAGCGAATGGGAGACAGAATCATTTCAAGAAAACTGATTTATGGCCTAACTGTTTTGCATATTCTAGACTCCTAGTTTGGCCTCATCCACTCAGGAATCATTGATGAAATATGTGTTCAAGCCCATCCTAGGCACAGAATTTGAAAACATGCTCTCTGCCCTTAAGGGACCTTGATATGTGGAGGAGGCATGGCCTTCAGCCTCTTTCACAGAATCTATATTCTTAATTTGGGGAAGGAGCTGGTGTCTCGTTGCCATGGTGACACTAGCTTCACCTGTCATCATAGCAAATAGATAAACAAACAAGTGAATAAATGCCATTTGATTCTGGTGTCCTTGAGGCTGCCTCCTCCCCTCCTGGCTCTGGTCCGAAGACATGCCTCCCCTCCTCAATACCTCCTATTCTCCTAACGCCTGTTCCCAATTCCTCTCTTTTGTGTCCTCCTTGATTCTATTCTAATTGCTAATTCACGACACCAGCCCCCCACCCCACCCCTCCCAAGCCCCTCCATGTCTTTCACTCCCCCAGCTGCTACTAAGGAAAGAAAGAGAAAAAGAAAGTGCTACGGCAGCTAGGAGCGAGACTAGATTATAAAAAGGCCTTCCTGATAGTGAGGATCAGGACAGCTGACATGTTTTCTCTCTACTGCTGGGTATCTTTTTTTTTTTGGAGGGCAACGGGGGGTAAGTGACTTGCTAAGTCACTTAACTTAAGTCACACGGCTAGTTGTTGTGTTAAGTATCTGAGGCTGGATCTGAACCCAGGTTCCTGTTCACTGTGCCACCTAGCCACCCCTTTAATTTTTTTTGGCATTTTTTTTTTTTTGCTGCTGGGTATCTTTTTACCCTTCTCCAACTAGTTTCCCTCCCCTGTCCCCCTCCCTCACTGCTTGGCTTCCCTTATGCATGATGCCTAGTTTTCTTTCTCACAGAGAAAGTCATTATCTTTCCCTCTAAACCGTTTCTTCTTCCTAATTTCCCTGTTACTCTAGAGGCCACCACCATCCTCCCAGTCTCCCAAGCTCAAACCTGAAGTGTCATCTTCAACTCCCCACCTCTGCCACAACCAAGGCCTGGGGATTTCACCTTTGCAACATCTAAGATGACCCCTTCTCTCCTCTGACATTGCCACCACCCTGGTGCAGGCCCTCCTCACCTCATGCTTGGACTACCACAGTATCCTGCCGGTGGGTCTGCCTGCCTCTGCTCTCTTCTCACTCTCATCCCTCCTCCATTCAGTCACAAAAGTGATTTTCCTAAATCACAGGCCAGCCCATGTTACCCCTCTACTCAATACTTTCCATTGATTCCTTATCGTTTCCAGGATCAAATGCAAAATTCTGTATCTGGTATTCAAAGCCCTTCATAACTTAGCTCTCCCTTTCTCTCTTCGTAGACCTTAGACCACCCCACAGTCTTTTTGATCTAGTGGCACCAGCCTCCTTACACTTCACACAAGACATTCTATCTCAGAACTCCAGGCAGAGAGGAGACTGAGAATTCACCTTAGAAGAGTGTAGCATCCCTGCTTCTCATCAGGTTATGGATAAGCTATGGGCAAGCTCAGCCTCTAAGATTAGTTGTCCAACTGCTTCCTTAGGGGACAGGGAAGTGCTGAGAATGGGCCTAGACCAGGAGGAGGGGCCAGGAAGGGAAGGCCCTGGGTCAGGAATGTGCTGGCTTCATGACCTTCAGTGACTGAACTCTGTTATACGACATATACCCCTTACCTGGTGGTCTGAGTTCGAAACCCTTGTGGGGAGAGGCAGTTTGTCAAAGAGAAAAGTATATCAAAGTCTGAGGGTTCAGACAGTGAAAGCCCTGCTTCATGTCATATAGGAAGTTAGTTCAACATCTTCCCCCTTTGTTTTACAGGTGAGGAAACTGAGGCCTAGAATGTGAAAGTGACTTTCTAAGGGGTTTAGTACCAAACCTGGGACCCTAAATCAAGTCTAAGCCTCCTAACTTCACTTTAGTCCAATTTTCTTTTCCATTTTTTCTTTTCTTTTCTCATACCATCCTCCACTTCCTGCTCCATATAATAATGATCTTTTGGAGATGAGAAGATGGAAGTCAGTCCCACTTTGGGCCCATGGAAGAGGTGGTTGGAGGATCTCTTGGTCCATGGGGATACAGTGGCTGCTGTGGAGGGAACATGAGTGTTAATTAGATTTTTCAGGCTGAGCAGCATTGGCTTCATTTTCTGCTCAATAAACTTGTTCCTGGGATCACTCTGGCGAGGGAGGTTTGGTGATAGAAGCTTGATCTGGCCATGCCTCCTTACACCCCACTAATGGCCCTTCTGGCCAGAGAGCAGCCTCATGGGGCAACAGAAAGGAAAATCTGTCTCACTAGAAAGTGAAGTGGAGATTTGGGGAGGGCTTCAAATACCTGAAGGCCCTGAAATACCTTGTCACATGAAATAGGCAAGGCAAGAAGCACTTATCAAGTGTTTACTATGTGCCAGTCATAGTGCTAAGTGGAAGGGGTGTAAGTACAAGCAAAAAGGTTCCCGTCCTCACAGGAGCTTACATTTAAATGAGTGAAGGCAGTCCATCAAAGGGGATTGAAGAGGTGGGGGTGGCTCATAGTGGCAAAGGCCAGAGAGTAATTAGAATGAAGGATGGCCAGCCTGAGCCCATTCCCAGGGAAGTTCCAGGGTGAGATACTCCGGCAGCTGAGGCTGAGTAGCAGAGTCCAGAAAGTCAGAGCCAGGAGAGGAATGAAGGTTGGCCAGCCTGGGCCCCTCACCAAGATAGAAACCCTGGGAGGAATTTGCCAGTGAGAGAAGGAAGCCAGCTTGGCAGAAGGATGTTCTAGGGCAGGGATGGGGAACCTGCTGCCTTGAGGCCACATGTGACCCTCTAGGCCCTCAAGTGCAGCTCAAACTTGAATTCAGTCAAAGGGCCAAAGTTGCGGACCTAGGAGGCCACCACTGTTGGGGGAGGAGGCCCCAGATGCTGAAGGAAATTCCAAGGAGAGAAGGAAGAAAGAGAGAATAGACTTGCTCTGCTTGGTTCTGGAGAGCAGAACTAGGGACTTGGTGGTGGATGTTCCCAGGATGCAAATTTAAGCTCAAAATAAGGAAGACCTTCTAACAACTAGAATTGTCCCAAAGTAGGAGAACCAAAAAGCCAGGGTATAACCATCTATCTCTACCCCATAGTCACACAATCAGATACCATCTTCCTAGAATCACAGGCTCCCAACCTAGGTGTCATCCCTGATTCCTTACTATCACTTACCCCCCATATCCAATCTGTTGCCAAGGCCTATAAATTTCACCTTTGCAACATCTCTTTAAACACCCCTCTCTCTCCACTGACACTGCCCCTATTCTGGTGAAGGCCCTCATCTCCTCACACCTGGATCATTGCAATTGCTGCTGGTGGATCTGCTTGCCTTAAGTAACTTCCCACTCCAATCCAGTCCTCCATTTAGCTGCTAAAGTGTTTTTCCTACATAAAGCACAGGTATATGTCTCCTCAACACCTCCCCCCCCCCCATTCAGTAAACTCCAGTGGCTTCTTATCATTTTCAGGATCAAATACAAAAGCCTCTGGTGTTCAAAGCCCTTCATAACTTAGTTCCTCTCCCCACCTCCACCTCTCCAATCTTGTTACACCTTACTCCACACATTCTTTGATCTAGTGACACTGGCTTCTTTGCCATGCTACACACAAGATACTCTGTCTGTCTCTGGGCATTTTCTCTGGCTGTCCCCTTTGCCTGAGAGGCTTGCCCTCCTCATCTCTGCCTCCTGGCTTTCCTGGCTTCTTTCAAGTCCCAACTAAAATCCCTTGTCCTATAGGATTTTTTTCCCAACCCTTCTTAATTCTAGTACCCTTCCTCTCTTCTTTCCCACATATACTGTATAAAGCATTTTTGTATACATTTGCTGGTTGCCTCCATTATTCTGTGAGCTCCTTAAGGACTTGTATCCCCAGTGCTTAGCACAGTGCCTGGCACATAGTAGGTCCTTAATAAATGTTTATTGACTGACTTACTCTTTCCATTGTGTCAAAGGCTGATAAGTGCTGGATGGGGACGTGTTAGAGCAGGGGTTCTGAAGCTGTTGTGCATCATGAATCCCTCTATCGGTCTGGTGCAGCCTAGAGATCCCTTCTCAGAATAATTTTTTAAAATGTATAAGATAAAATACATAGGTTTTCAAAGAGAATCAGTTGTATTGAAGTACTTATCAAAATGTTTAAAAAACAAAAACATGTTCACAAATCCCAGGTTAAGAATGGAGGGAATTTATGGTTAAGATCCAGCATAGTTGAGGCATCTCACTAGGTGACGTAGTAGATAGAACCCTGGATTTGAAGCCTTCAGTGACACTGTCACTGAACTTGCCCCAACTCAGTTTCCTCTTTGATTAAATGGAGATAATAGCTGTGATACTTATGTCATAGGATTGTTGTGAGACTCAGAAAAGATAATGCATGCCAAGTACTTTGCAAACCTTAAAGTGTTATATAAATGTCAGTTATTATGAAGTCTGATATTAGTGGGAAAAACTAAATGGTCTCCTAAGATTCCTTCCTGGTCGAATTCTTCAGAACTTTTCAAGATTTATGTGCTGTGATGCCAGGATTTAGGGAAGGAAGGAGCCTTGGAGATCATGTAGTCCAATCTCACTCACTTTATAGCTGATCCTCAAAGTATAAATGGCAGGGTTCAAATTCAGGCTCTTGAAATCCAGGGCTCTTTTCACTGGGTCTCTATATATACTCTGCCATCTGTCAGGAGGAGTCTCTGAGTAGGAGAAGGGAGAGGGGACATACCTGGAGAAGAAAGCCTTAGGAATGCTTACAGACTCAGGTGCAGCTGAGCAGAACTTTGCCCCCATCCTAGGGGCGAGACCCAGAGAGGGGATGTGGATCTGATGTCAGGCTGGGAAAACTTCCCTGGGGGGAACGGGGATCCTGGGTGGAGCAGTAGCCTGAGTGAAGCAGGTAGAAGGAGATGAAGATGACTGTGCTCAGTTTCCTGGAGCTTTTCCTTCACTCATCTTTTACCTCCTGCCCTCCCTAGGGACCTCAGTGTGCCCTCAATCTGCCCTCTTTGCTTCCCTCCTGGCTGCTTGATGGTGCTCTGCACTGATGACATGAGTCACTGTCCCCGAGGTAATGGGCTTTCTTTTCTCTGGCTTCTGGCCCTGCTGCCAGTGGCATCCTCAGGGATGCTTTCTGTACCAAAGCAGGTGTAGGGAGGAGTGGGGGAGAGCCAGGGACAAAGGAGGAACAGAGGGATGGCTAGAGAGAGTTGACTGTGGGTGATGGGGAAGAGCAGAAAGAGGAGAGAGACAAGTATTCGTACCAGAAAAAGCATGAAACATGGAGTCATTTCCCAAAAGGAAATGCAAAGAGAACCTTAGCTTTGCATCTGTAAAATGAAGGATTTGGAGTAAATGAACTCTAAGGCTACTGCTAGTTATACATCTTATGACCTGGGATTCAATTCTGACTTTGTACTTGACTATATGTGACCTTGAGTAAGTAATTTAACTTTTCCACATCTTGGTTTCCTCATATGTAAAAGGAAGGGGTTGGATTAAATGATCTCAGAAATTCCAATTCTTAATCCAATGAGTCTATGAATTGAGAGAGACTTGTAGAAGGAAGATGGAAGAAGGGAAAGAGATGGAGGGCAGGGACACAGGAGAGAGCTTTCAGTAAGAGGAGAGAACTGAGGAGGAGAAAAAAAAAGAGGCAGAGATTACAAGGGAGCTAGAGAGGTGTATCTCCTCACCCCCTAGTGGGGCACAGGTCTGGTTCCTCTTCTCTATTTCCTCCTTCTGGGCTCCAGCTGATTTACCAAAAATATCCTGTGATTCTGAGCTGAATAGGAGCTATGTAAATGTATTTGTGGCTGTGTTGGTCTGAGTGTAGATAAGACTGTGGGTGTAAATGTATGTATTTCTGAGGATAGATGATGGGGGAGATTTCAGAGGAGGGGATTGGCAGGTAATTGTATGTGCTACAGGGGAGCTTGTGAACTTGGGTCTGTAGGTTTTTGTGTTTGCATTGCTTGTATCTGAGGGCAAAGATCTTTTGTCCTTTTGACTGGGGACTTCTTCAAGGCTGTCACTCCCTTCTGATCAGGGAAGGTTTACTTCCTGGGTTGTGACCAGCTTTCCCTTTCAGTCCAGAGCTTTTCTCAGAGATTGTGTCTGGGAACCCCCTAGACTAGGGGATTCTCCAAATCATTGCCCCAGACCCTTTTTCCCACAGCATGGAACCCCAAGGAGGGGGTGGCAGATGGTGCTGTGAGTCAGGTGAGATGGATGGGCTGTTGCTGAGATGTGATGACAGCCAGTGGCTGGGGAGGCCCATGGAGGCCTCAATTCATTTCCGCAGGCAGCCCAGGGGATGGATCAGAAATCCAGTTTGAACCTTGGGCTCCCTAACCCCTCTGCTCCTCTACCATGCTTTAGAGTCCTTGGCTCACCTGTCCAACCTCCTCCCCCACACCCTGGGCCTCAGTCATCCTCTATTACCTCCTCCACAAGCTTCCTGATCCCATCACAGTTTTCCTCACCTTCTTCCTCACCCAACCCCACGTCTTGAGTTGAGGGGGGGGGGGTAGCTATAGACAGAAGAGTCAGAATCACTGAGGGCCAATCTTTCCATCTCTCCTCCAGGCATGAGGGCAGCTTTGGACATAGAACCTTAGGGCTACAAGGCATCTACCTTAGAGTTCTACCCTCATTTAACAGATGAGGAAACTGAGGTCAAAAGGGGTGAAGAGACTTATCTAAGGTGGCAGTGAATCAGTGGTAAAACCAGAACTAGTACCCATGTCTCCAGATTTCCCATTTAGAACTCTTTTCTGGGGAAAGTTTGGAATAGGGTCAAAGGCAAATGGAGTTCTCTAGAATTCCATATCCCTGCAACCAGGCCCATAAGCCACATAGTTGAGAAAGTCTGTCTCTGGGGCTGAACTTCTTTTCCTAGGACCTGAACTACTCTAAGGTTATCTCTTTCCTCCTCTCCCTATCGGTGTGGGGTACAGCCTATACCCACCTGAATATTCTAAAGGAAGTTTGCTTCCCTACATAGGTTGAGGGTTGGAAAAGTGGATGGGGATAAAACTGGAAATGGGACAGAGTAGGAGGGTTATTGGAGCTGTGTGTTCTTTGGAGGACTCACTTGACTGAATTGGTGTTTGTAGGTTATCATAAGAGGTGGTGATGGTTATCTATGGGGTAGATCTCAGGAGCTACAGAAGCACAGATCCTGACTCTGAGCCTCACAGAAGGGGCTGAAAGATGTTCTTTGATGTACAACAGGACCAAGTCACCAAGAAGTTCTCTCCTTGAAGTAGCTTCTTCCCCTGAAGCCCCCCTTCAGACTGGGGCATTCAGAGATGAGCCACATGCCCTCTCCTGCCTACCTCAGTAAACTGGAAGCCCTTGTAGGTAGTAGTGTGGGGTATTTTTCTCCCTCTCAAAAGAAAAAGAAGACAAAAAGAGGGATTCTCCTTGTGTAGGAAGGTCAAAAGAATGGTTCCTACCTCTGGTACTGGGATAACAGCCCTTCTCCACCCCTCCAGCCCCTTCCCCAGCCACAACACTTACACGGAGCTACACTAATTAGGAACAGAGAGTGTTCATTCCAGCTTAGCTGTTCTGGATATGTTCTCCTTTCCCTGATGGGTTGGAATATGGGTCTCTGTATTACATATTCATAGTCCCTATTCAAGGGCCATCTTGGCTGTTTGAGTTCATATGCAGTATAAGGACATGGGAACTAGTCTTCGTGGTGAGACTCACTGTAGTTCTTCCTGTATGGACACTGGTGTAAATGTGTGAATAGTATAAATATTCATGGCCTGTGACCATGTGTGTGTGTGTGTGTGTGTGTGTGTGTGTGTGTGTGTGTGTGTGTGACTGCATGTATAACTGTGTGTACCACCATTATTTTGGATGAAATTGTGTATGGTATCCTCCCAGCCCCTTTCTCTCCTTGTTGCCTTTTTTTTTTATGACTTCATCTTCTCTGTCTCTTTCTTCCCCTCCCCATCTATCAATCTTTTCACAACGAATTCTTTTAAAGACTTTGTCATGGTATCAAGGCCAAGAACTCTGTACCCTTTCTAATCCGCTGTGCCCCTCGTCTCCCTGTCTCCCCTCCCAATGTCAATTTCACTGACTCCCTGCTCTGAACCTAGACTTACTCTCCCCCACTGTTTCCCCTGCCTCACGAACCCCGCTCCCTAACCCCCTCCAAGGTCAGTTTCACTGATTCCCTATTGTCACCACCCTCCTTATTTCCTTGTATGTTCTCAGCCTCAATGTTGCTTGATGTCAATCTCACTGATTCCTTCCTGTACCCCCAACCTCTATCCCCCAACTTACTCCCTCATATTTAACTCCATAGCACACCCCCCCCCACACACACACACCGTATGCCTTTCCTTTGTGTTGATTTGATTTAAAAAATGGACAAGAATTTGCAAGGGCTATAGGAGATGTGGGGACAGGACAAGGGTGGGTGAAAATATTGAGGAACCAAAGAAGATCTCTATCCTCCCAAATGTAACTTTTTCTTTACTTTTGTATCATTTTTCATTCTAATGGTTATTGTGTAGCCTTACTAGCACTGTGACATCAATATTCCTTGTTACAGTTACTCCTTTGTCTTTGTGTTACTGCATTATCCTTGTCATTGTCTCTCTGTTGTCCTGTTGGGTCATTGTTGCACTCTGCTGTTTTCATGTTATGGCATTGTTTCACTGTGATTTTCTTTTAATGACTTACCGACTCAGTGGTTTCACTAGACGGTCAGTTCTTACATCTTCTCATGCAGCTGGATGGACCGGAGATGCTGCCTGGGCCTCAGGAGGTCTCTGGGGGGGGCAGGAAAGGGGGGTCCTTTGGAACATTTCCTTTAAGTTCCAGATTCTGGAAACAGGATTCCAGAGAGCTGGAGTTGGGTCTCCTGCCCAGCCCTGATGGAGGGTGAGAATCCAAGGTGGGGCCAGCATTCAGAGCTGGGGAGGGAGAAGCAGAGCTCTTAGCCTCTGGTCATTGGATCTCTTAGGAGGAGAGGAGAGATGGTGGGGGCCAAGGAGAGTTTCACATCTGTGTTTCAGGCTGGCTTCCTGGGGCCTATTCCACTCCATCCATCCTGTCCCTGCCATTCATCTGTCTGTCTTCCTCCTAGGGAAAGGGGTCAAAGGGGGATGGGAGAAGTAGAATAGTTGGACTTTAGGTATAAAGTCTGACAGGCAAGTGGGGGAGAAGCCCCTTTCCCACTGGAAAGGTCCTCCTCCCCCTCCCCAAAACTCTTTCTTTCCCTAACTGCATAGATAGGAACGTAATCTCACAAAATAAAAGAATGTAGTACTAGAAAGGATTTTTAAGGTACTGAAGCTCCACTCCTGATTTTTAAAGATTAGGACACTGAGGGTTAGATGTGGAAAGTCCCCCCTCCCCCCAAGGTTACACAAGGACATATCAGTGTTGGGATTTGAATAAGAGGTTCTCACTCCCTGTTCCATTGCTCTTTCCTACCTACCTTCCTTACAGTTAAATCAAAGAATCTAATTCATCCAAGGACATGGGAAGAGGGGAAGAGAAGGGAACAAGCACTTATTAAATGCCTACTGTGTGCCAAGTACTGTATTAAGTGCCAAGCACTTCATACATTTTCTCTCATTTGATCTTCATTACAACTGTGGGAGGTAGGTGCTATTACCCTATTTTATAGTCGAGGAAACTAAGGCAGAGGTTAAGTGACTTGCCCAAGGCCACACAGTAAGTGTCTAAGTCCAGATTCGAATTCAGGCTTTTCTGACCAGGTCCAGTGCTCATTCCATTCACTTTGCCACCAGTCGTATAGGTCTGACATCAAAAGTTAGACCAATCAATAACAGGGCAGGGGTGACCCACACCCTCTAGAGATTCTCATCTCCCCACATTAAGGGTCTGAGGATGTTACAGGGAAATTTGTTGGAATTTAGAGCCAGAATTTCCCCAGAGGTTGGATGGAAGTGTCTCTTCTAAGACCAAGGTATGGGAACCATATCCCCTCTCCTCTTTGACTTAGAGCTCTAAATGGGAGGAGAGGATGCATTAATATGACTTGAGCCCAGATACTAGGTCCTGTGACCTGACTGAGGGAATGGGGCTCCAGGCCTTCCAATCCCCTGAAAGATTGGAGGCCCTTCGTTAACAAGTGTAATTAAGACTCTTTGAGGATAGACTGGGCCTGGCCTTAATTGGCTTGTTAACAGGAATCCCCCCCAGACTCAGCAGGTCTACTCTCCTGACGGAGAAATAATTAGCAGGAATGTTAATAAGAAGTCTTCAGAGGCTCAGGCTTTAGGTACAGCCACCCAATCATCCAGCAGCTATTTGAGTGGAATCATTTTGCTATTTATCCATCTGTCTCACTAAGGGAGGTGTCTATCTGTCTGTCACTATTCTATTGACTATTTCACTGGATAGGATGGTAGGAGGGGTAAGCCTTCCATTCATTCATCTATTTATCTGTCCTGCTTATTGGGCAGGATCTCTAGGAGTAGGTGAAACTTTTGGAGGGATTAGGTTTTTGTTAATTTTCCTGATCCAATCACTCTCTTTTCTTCTTTTCTGTCCCCTGCACTCACTCTTCTGTGCTGGAGCTGTATATAAGCCAAGTTGTAGGAAGGAGCAGTTAAGAGTTCAGGCCTATACTCTGGAGAAACTATTTCAAATAAATAGAATTACAGCCACCCCCATCTGACCTACTGTCCCCTTTGAGGTCAGAAAAGCTTTCCTGCTGTCACCTGAGATTATTTCTTTGGAAAAGGGGTACATATGGGCATCCTTGTGGAGGTGGTGGGAGATATCTGTTTTTGGTGAGAGTTAATGCCACAGAGCACACAAGTATGTGAGGAAGTGTGACACACGAATGTTTTTGCAGTTTGGGGTGCTGGGAGCCCCCAAATGCAAGGGGACAGGGTGAGTCTACCTCAAAAGAATTCGACCACTCTTCTTTCAGTCAGAATAGTGAGGTTAGGTTTGAGTGATTGAATTCTTTCAAGACAGACTCCCATGTACTCTTTCATTTCAGGGTCCCCAACCCCCCAAACTACAACAAATGTGAGGGGGTGAGATAACTTAAGAACTTCATTAAATGCTGGAAAGCACATTTAGCAGAGTTGCATGTACCAGTGTTCTTTGATACTGGCTAGCAGAGGACTAGAGGGAGGGTTGTTGGCGTGATCAGCTAGTGCCTCCCTACCCAACTTCCCCACCCCCACCCCCATTCTCAGAAAGAGGAGAAGCTAGCCTTAGGGTAGGGTGATAGAGGCAGGAGGAGAGCCAAATAAACAGGCTGAAGTGTCTGTCCATTTATCATTACTCCTGACCCTTTCCAATGGGTAGAGCACTGGACTTTGGTCTCTATGGGGAGTGATAGAAGAGCAAGAAGGCAGCACCCTTACCTCTTTCTGCTCCCCATCTTAACAATCTGCCCCCCCCCTTCCTCCCTATATAAATGCATGTTGCAGCCGAAATAAGCTTCTCCGTATTCTGTGAAAGTCTCAGCTTTGCTCCTGCCTCCAGCCACACAGGTGCATTTCCATTCCCATCCTCTGTGACAGTCTACCTCCCAGACATCTTTGAACCCCGCTAGTTCTAATGCCTCCTCCTCCAGAGGTGCAATCTCCAACCACTCTAGCCAATGCTGATCTCTCCCATTTTTTATTTCCCTCCACTTGGAATCCTAGCCACATACTTATCTTTTTCTTTGGGATCTCCACGAACATATATCCTCTCCTGAGCAGGTCCTGAGCTCTCTAAGGGTGTGACCTATGTTATCTTCTTCTCTGGCACCTGTCCCCACAGTGCAGCCAGCACAGGGTTAGGCATCCAAGGTGTCTTAGTAGACACCTAATGACTTTCGTTCCATTCTCCTAATGCAGGGAGAGCCATTTGGAAACTTGTGGTATGGTAACAGAAAGCACCTTTGCACTGAGGGAATTTAGAGTTGTTCATTTTACCAGATATCTATTAGATGTTAGTATTAGATCAGGGGAACTATCAAACAGTGGATAGAAGTTAGGTCTTGGAATCAGGAAGATGTAGGCTCAAGTACTGTCTCTGACACATGCTTAGTAATGTGACCATGGAGTTACCTAATCTCTCATTGACCCTGAATACATCTCTAAGACAAGGCCTCTCAACCTGGGGTTAAAGGCTCTTAACATTTTTTTTGATAACTTGTTTTTCAAGATCATTAGTTTCTTTTATAATATTATATATTTTATTTTACTTATTCTGAGAAGGGGTCCATAGGCTTTACCAGACTGCTGGAAGGATGCAGGACACAAAAGTGATTAATCATCCCTCCTCTATAAATTATATATAAATTATAGCCAAGTCACAGATTTGCAACAGTGCAAGGAATTTCCACACCAGGAATTCCTCCCACCAATGACATCACAGGTCCAGTTCATCCCTTCATCTCTTCCAATGTGCCATGTATAGAGTTGGTCCATGGTGACACAAAGATGAAAAGCAACACAGTATCTGTCCTGCAAGAACTGACATTCTAGTAAAGGATCGAGATAGATGCATAAATTATGATAATGAAAGTCAGAATAAGACCGGGGGCACAGGAGAAGTCTCACATTGTCTCCAGGGAGAAGGGGATGGAGATGTGATACAGAATGATCAGGGAAATCTTCATGGAGGAAGTGGCATCTAAACTGGACCTTGAAAAGGGAAGATCTCAGATAAGGTAGGAATCTCTTCCAGACATAGAGACTTCCTGCCCCCAAATTTGGAGAGTTAGATCCGTTCCTCAGTCTTTCCTAGGTCTGATGTCACAGAGGGTAAGAGAAAAGGACAAATGAATGACCCTGAAAGGAATGGTTTGGTCTGATAGGCAATGCTCTGGCCTGGAACTTGGGGAGACCCTTAAGAGGAGGTTGTCACTCTGTGACCTTGGGCATATGGCATGAGACCTCCTCATTCCTACTCTCAACTGTGTGTCTCTTCCCTTTTACCCTCTCTCCATATAACAGTATCTTCCTCATTCTCTAACCTTTTTCTTCTTTCTCTCTTCCTCCCACCTCCCTCTCTGTTCCTCTATGTTTCTCTACACCTTTCTCTAGCACCACCCCCCTCAATTTCCCCTGTCTTTCGTTCTTTCTATTTCTCTGCCTTCTCTCTCTCTCTTTGACAGGTGCTCCCTTGTCCTTCAGCTCAGTCACGCCTTGGTTGCTCAGGACTGGGGGGAGGAGGAGGGTGTTGGTTTTGGCTCTGACAAGCCCCCTCTCCTGGGGCAGGTGAGCTGACAGGCCTGAGTGCCTTCTCTCCCCCTCAATCCTGCCTGGGCAGGGTTCGATTCCCAACACCAGGTGACAGCTGCATAATGATCTGTCTCCAGGCCCCAATTGTTTTGCCCATATTGTTCTGCCTGCTGCTGCTGTCTGGGCCCCACTCCATGTTCAGGGTTGTGGGGTGGGGGGAATAGAACATGGAATAATAGTTTGCAGGCTGACAGGAAAGGGAATGGAGAGTGGGCACAACAATGAGTATACTGAGGACACAGGGATATTAGGGCCGTGGAGGTACTGGAAACACGTGCACAAGGATTAAAAGGAATCATTTTCTAGAGATTGTGTCAGAACCAAAACCTGTCTAGGGTCTTCTGTGTCTGAGGTCTCAGAATGGAGAATAACTGGGCTTCAGGGGTGTGTGTGTGTGTGTGTGTGTGTGTGTGTGTGTGTGTGTGTGTGTCTGTGTCTGTGTGTCTATGTCTGTGTCTGTGTGTGTGTGTGTCTGTGTGTCTGTGTCGGCAGAGGTGGTCTGAGTCCAAGGATGTATACAGTTAATTCCTTCTTGCTTACCAGTCTGTGAATTATCTGGAACTTTAGCACTGTTCTGTCCCCACAGACGTCCTCCCAAAATAAACACTATAAAGCAGGATGTTGCAAAATAAAAGGAATTTATCACATTGATTCTGGAGTTGGGATCAGAGTCAGACACTGTTAATAGCCTAGTTAGAATCAATGTCAAGTTTGGGGTAGGTCTCAGGGTGCCGTTCATCTGGGATCAGGACTAGGGACAGCATCTGGTTTGACCAGCATCACTGTCTGGTTTGGGGTTGTTGTTAGGGCCAGGATTATCAATGGAAGAAAAACTCAATTTACATTTCTAATCTCAGATACCAGGTTCCTTGAGCACATTGAAGCTAGGTCCAGTGATAAAATATTTTAAATGAAGAAATTGAGCTATTGGTGTGACAGTCACAAAACTTTATATACACAACAAATATTTAGACTTTCACACACATGGGTTTGGGCAGCAGAGATAATGAAAGATGTGAGGTTCAGGAGGGAGTGAGGTTCAGTTTTTGGGTGGGAAAATTGTCTTTCACAAAGCTGAGATGTCTGGGATGACCTGTCATTTGTTTCTTCCCAGATACTCATGTGCTGTATGAACGCCTGGGCTCAGATGTGACCCTTCCCTGTGGGACAGCAGCCTGGGACACAGCAGTCACCTGGAGGGTCAACGGGACAGACCTGGAGGCTGCCCATCTTAATGGCTCCCAGTTGGTCCTTGAGGGCCTGGACCTTAGCCACAGTGGTCACTACGCCTGCTACCAGGGTTCCTCCTGGCACCTGCGATACCAGGCCCTGCTGCACGTGGGCAGTGAGTACATGACCCTTGATCCTGACCCTGACCCAGATGAACAGGATAACGAGTAATGATATAGTTTTCCTGAGCCTGTCTGGCTTATGGGTGGTGACAGTGAGCTTGTACTCTTAATCGTGTTGTACATGGGCAATGACTCTGATCTGTGCCTCGGTTTTCTCATGTAAAATGGAAGAGTTGGACTAAGTGATTGAAAGTCCCTTCCAGCTCTCCGCCAGGATCTATAATCCTGTCATCTTTACCTCAGCTCTGGTTGTTTCTTCATTTACTTCATGATTTTCTCCTGCTAGAGAGGTCACAATGGGGAACCAAGAATCCAAAAATGTCTTTCTCTGGGATATTTTGGGGACAATCACCAGTTCTCCCCTTGAGTAGGTATGACAGTCAGTCACTCCCAAGTAAGTGATCTCTGCCCTCAGATATTTGAGAGTTGACTTTCTAATACTAGGGGGCCATGGATTTATCTAGATGCCCTATGGTAGTGAGGGCAGTAGAATCTCATGTGAATGTTTGAGAGAGATGGCAGAAGGAGTGTCAGAGATTTGAGATGAAATCCTGGCAGCAACTTCCATAAACAGTAATTAAAGTGAAACTTGGGTAATCTGAGAAATATCCCCTTGGGGTAGGAGTGTGGGAGTGCCAAGTGTCCTTCTGTGTGTATGTAGGAGAGGTGGGTTGTGTGGTCTCCTGTGTGACTGTGCATATCTTTGTATGAACGTGGCTGTGATTATGTGACTACATGGTTGTCTGAGTGTGATTGTGTGTGATGATGTCAGTGATGGCGATTGTGTTTCTATGTAATATGCCTTAAGCCTAGGGAGCTCTGGGAGACAGGACTTAGAAAGCCAGCAGGGCCATTGACCACACAGATACACTGATAAAGGCTGAGCTAATGGGACTGGGGCTGCTCAGGCCTAATCAGACAAGGGCATTGGAGCAGAAATAAATGTAATTGCTTGTAGTTTAATGTCTTCAGAGTCAAGCTTCCCCTGCACTTCCACCCCCTTTTATAACTGGATGCAGCTTCAAGTGGAGGAATAGGAATCTAGATCCTTTCCCTGCTGCCCCATCCTACCCTCTGGGTATGGGTAATCTTCACCTCTACAGATACCTGCACAAGGCATTGATTCCAGCCCTGTGTGCTCCCCCTCTCCTTATCTGGAGAATGGACACATTTCTCACCAGAGTTGGTGTTAGGGCACTTGTAAGGTGTGGAATAAGAACTGCACAACAGAGTGAGTTGTCTGAGAGGCTAGTGGGGTGGGGTGGAAACTGAAGAGGATTCTGAGGTGCCTTTGTTTTGGGTGCATGCCTGATGTCTTAGGAACCATTTGGTTGAAGAAAAAAAGAGTTTGAATGAAGAATAGTGTAAAAATTAGAGCTCTTGCCTTTTGACTCTGTCTCTGTCTGTCTCCAAGTCTCTTTATGTCTTTCTCTGACTCACACACACACACACACACACAACTGAGAAGATGGAATTCTTTCTCTGATGGAGAGGGATGGAGTGTGTGTATATACTGGACAGTTAGCTAGTCCTGCCCCACAATTAAGAGGTAGTGTGTCCTGGAGGCTTTTAAAGCAGGGAATAGGAAAACTTTGGTTAGAGTCTCTTCTCTGATAAAGAGTGACTGTAAAGCTGGACAAGCTACTTAACTCCATGCTTAATGTAGTAGTCACTTGATAAGTGTTTATCAACTAACAACTAACAACTCCTACCCTAGACAACTCTAGAAGATTAGAAGTTGCAGAAAATGTGCTGCTCTCACTTGGTAGGAAGGTTTTTTTTTTCCATTTTTCAAATGCTTTATTAACTTCTGGTTTACATCATTCATTTTTGCCAGATTTTGAGTTACAAATTTTCTCTCCGTTTTCCCCCTACCCACTGCCCCAAAATAGCAGTCCCACAGGATATCTCCTCCTCCAATCTGCTCTCTCCCATATCTTCTCCCATACCCCCTCTGACTTTTCTAGTAGGTCATGGTGGATCTCTATGCCCCAGTGCCTGTATATCTTCTTTCCCAATTACATGTAAAATAGTAGTAATAATAGTATATATGTATATATAATTTTAAACATTTGATTTTAAAACTTTGAATTCCGAATTCATTCCCTTCCTCCCTTGTCACCCACCCTCACTGGGAAGATAAGCGGTTCAGTATAGATTGTACATGTTTAGCTAACGCAAAATATTAACATAGTAGATATATTGTAAAAGACTGACTATATTTCCCTCCCTCCTATCCCACCTCCCACTTGTTCTATCCTCTGCTTTGATACTGTCCCTTTTCAAAAGTGAGTGCTTCCAACTTCCGTTCCCCCAGCCTGCCCTCCCTTCCATCATCCCCCCTCTCATCCCCTTCCCCCTACTCTCCTGTAGGGTGAGATACCCTATTTAGTGCGTATTTCATTCCCTCCCTGAGCCAAATTCAGTGAGAATAAGGTTCACCCATTCCCTTTTGCCTTCCTATTCTTCCCCCTTGACTCTTTATGAGATAGTTTACGACATTCTGTCTCTCCCCATCTCCTCTCATTATATTCCTTTCTCATCTCTTAATTTCCCCTTTTAAGTATCATCCCTTCCTATTAAATTGGTCCTGTGCCCTCTATCTATATATACCTGTAAGCATATATACACACATTCACATATGCATTCATATGCCGATATACCCTCTGATATAGACATATATATATATATATATTCCCTTCAACTATTTTCATACTGAGAAAAGTTTCATCAGCTACAATTATCGTTTTTCCATGTAGGAATGTTAATAGTTCAACTCTGATAAGTGGCTTATGATTTCTTTTCCCTGTTTACCTTCTCAAGCTTCTCTTGCTTCTTGTATCTGAATGTCAAATTTTCTGTTCAACTCTGGTTTTTTCAGCAAGAATGCTTGAAAGTCCTGTATTCCACTGAATGACCATATTTTCCCCTGAAACATGATACTCAGTTTTGCTGGGTAGGTGACTCTTGGTTTTAATCCCAGCTCCCTTGACCTCCGGAATATCACATTCCAAGCCCTTCGATCCCTCAGTGTAGAAGCTGCCAGATCCTAGGTTATGCTGACTGTGTTTCCACAATATTCAAATTGTTTCTTCCTGGCTGCTCATAATTTTCTCTCCTTGATCTGGGAATTCCAGAACCTGGCTATAATATTCCTAGGAGTTTTCTTTTTGGGATCTTTTTCAGGAGGTGATCGGTGGATTCTTTCAATCCTCTGGTTCTAAAACATCAGGGCAATTTTCCTTGAGAATTTCTTGGAGGATGATTTCTAGGTTCTTTCCCTGATCATAGCTTTCAGGTAGTCCAATATTTTCCAGGTCAGTGGTTTTTTCCATAAGATATTTCACATTGCCTTCTATTCTTTCATTTGTTTGGATATGTTTAACAGCATCTTGATTTCTCTTAAAGTCACTAGCTTCCCTTTGCTCCAATCTAAATTCAAGGGAACGATTCTCCTCATTGAGCTTTTGAGATTCTTTTTCCATCTGACAAATTCGACTTTTCAAGGCATTCCTCTCCTTATTGCCCTTTTGAACTTAAGGTATGATTTTCCTCAGTCAGGCTGTTGACTCTCGGTTCATAATTTTCTTGCATCATTCTCATTTCTCTTCGCAATTTTTCCTCCACTTCTCTTATCTGCTTCTTAAGGTCCTCTATGGCCTGTAACCAGCTTGTATTCTCCTTTGAAGCATTTGGTGCAGGAGTTCTGACTTCACTGCCTTCCTCCTGTTCCATGCTTTGCTCCTTTTTGCCCCCAAAATAGGAGTCTAATGTTGGAGTCTTCTGTTTGTTTTGCTTCCTTTATCTGGTCATGTCGCCCCTCAGTCACTTGACCCCTGGACTTTTTGCCATAGTAGAACTCTGCTGCCAGACAGGGGAGCTTTTGTCCCAAATTCTGGGGTTTTCTCAGCTACTGGAGGTATTGGGTGCCCTCTCTGAGGCTTCCACACTCTCTGGCAAGCTGGTCATGCACCCCAGGACCTCCATTCTAGATCGCAATCCAAATCCAAGCAGGTTAAAGCAAGAGTGATTAGCCCTCAGACTGGTCACTTGGTCCCCCTACACTCTGCAGGCCAGGAACTAAAGCTGCAACATGCCCCCAGCACAACATTGGAGCGTCTCAGTGGCTTCTCACCCTGGGGGCAAAAGCTGACGCACTCCCAACTACTGGTCCCAAAGTCCACACTGCACTGACCTCTCACTTTGTCCTTTGCATCTATGTGTTGATGAATCTGGAAATGGCCACAGCTGCTGGTGATTTGGAGTCCCTCTGGCCAGAGGCTGGTCAGGCCCTTTTTTAGCCTGGGGCTAAAATCTCAGGGTGTGGCTGGGCTCAGCTCCCAGAACACTGTGCTGGCTGATTCCTGCTGGGCTGTTCTCAGTGGGAGATTAGCTTCTCTGTGTCATTTTGTGGGTTCTGCAGCTCCAAAGTTTGTTTAGAGTCCCCTTTTACACGGATTGGGGAAGGTGGAAGCTGGAGCCCTGCGGAGGTCCTGCTTCCACTCCGCCCCCCTGTTTTTTGTTTTGTTTTTACTGGGAGCTTCCTATACCATTGGATTGTGAATTCCTTGTCTTTGCATTCTCAACACCTAGCACAGTGCCTGACACTTAATGTTTGCCTAATGAATGTTTATTGACTGATGACCCTAGTGAAATCCCACATCCAGTCTAAAATAGAAAACCATACATTGTCACCAAGGCCTCTTTGAGGAGCTTGTACAAAGGGGAGAAAGTAAAGAAAGTTACTAGGATGGCAGACATCTGGAGGCAGGGATATCATTTTTTTAAAAATCCTATTTACAGTATGTGTGGGAGGCCTGTGATTTCTTCCTGGCAGGGAATTCCCAGTGTGGAAACTCTCTTCACAGTCATTGTTTGGCCATTCATCTGCAACTACTAGTTTTGCACGTTGCCTGGGGCTCATTATTGAACATCTACTCCCTGGAAGGCTTTGTGCTAGGTAGAATATAGAAACAATAAGCACAGTCCCTGCCCTTGTTGAGCTCGGCTAGTTAGACACAAAATATACACATGAAACAGAGAATGGCACTTGGTGATCCAAAGTCAGAGTGGCTGGCTTACATTCTAGTTCTGTAATGAATTGAGAAGGGGGGAGGCCAGCGTGGACTGGAATAGTTAGGGAGGACTTTTTGGAAAACGCTGGACCTGCCCTGGAATGAGGGATGAGTAAGATTGAGACTAGCTGGGAGGTATGTGTGGCATGAGAAATGTACTTAGGCTAAGAGTGGGGAAGGTAAGGAATTGAGGATACCAAGTAATCCAGTTTATTAACAGTGGGAGCTAAGTAGGCTTGGATCAGTTCATGGAGCCCTTGAATGTCAGGTGAGTCTGTATTTTGTTCATTTGACAGTAGGGAGGTATGCCATGTTTCTGAGCAGGGGCCTTAAAGTGCTCAGAGAACTATATGAGAAAACTTATTGATCTGGCAGTGGTAGCAAGCAGGGCCTCTGCATTCATTGGTCCCAAGAAATCTCAACTGAAGAAATTAACTTTGCCAATGCAGGTTGGCACCTTTTCTTCAGCTTAAGACCTTGGAGTGTTGCCTGGGACACTAAGAGGTTAAGTGAGCTGCCCAGGATTATACTGTTGGTATGCTAAAGACAGGATTTGAACCCATGTGCTCCTGGCTCCAAGACCATTTCTGTTCACTATGAAATAGCTGATACAGTAGCATTAGAGAGCATTACCTGGAACTTGGATTTTTGCAAATCATTGTTTATTGACTCGTGTGAGCATTGGAGGTCTCCAGGCAGAGATTAGATGGAGCTTGTTGTTCCTGGGGATGTCAAAGGGAAGATTCCTGTTTAAACATGGGTTGAACTAGGACACCACCAAGGTCCCTTCCAATGCTAAGGTTCTATGAGTCTATGAGATCACCAAGGTAGCGAGTGGTTCAGGAGCTGAGGACCAAACCAAATGAAGTTCATTTGGGAGCTGGAGGAGGGAGAGGAAAAAGAAGATTCTTGGAGCGGCTCCCAGAAGCTGGGGCAGGCAAAGAACTTTGTGCCTTCACCTTGTTCTAAAACGGGGTCCCTTGGGGTGCCTTCACTTCAGGGGTACAGCAGGCAGAGGTAGGAAGAGAGCCAAGTGAGTTCAATGTCCCCAAAGTCAAGATAAGGAAGGAACCAAGAAAGGAGGGTGGTGGTCAATGACAGCAATGCTGCAAGCAGGCCAAATACACTGGTGGGTTTGATAATGGGAGTGACCTTGGAAAGAGCAGTGTCAGTAGAGAGGTGGGGACAGGAGCCAGATTGTAGGATGTTGGGGAGTAAAATATATAGGTCTGGGTGTAAAGTTGGAAGTGGGTGGATATTGTTTTAAAGGAAGGTGCTTCAGATAGGCAAGACCTTGAGCATATACGTAGATGAGATGTGTGTGTATATATGTATGTATGTATGTGTCTGTCTGTCTGTCTATCTATCTATCTATCTATCTATCTATCTATCTATCTATCTATCTATCTATCTATCTATCTATCTATCTATCTATCTATCTATATCGAGAGTTTGAACAGACTGGGACACGAACAAAGAGATACAAACACAGGTCCCAGTGAAAACAGTAGACTAGCTTAGGGTTCCTGGGGCCGTGTTGTGAACAGCCAGGTGGAGTCGATCAGGGAAGCCCTCTGGGAAGAGAGGTAAAGATTGCACTTTGAAGGAGATCCCATGGACCCAGTGAATCCAAGAACAAAGGTTGGGAGGCAAGTGGTGGATGGGGAATTGAGGAACTCTGCCTGGATGTGGATGGTGGATGTTGGGGAGCAGTGGGAGATAAGGCTGCAGACGGAGCTTGGGGACAACTTGTGGAAGGCCTGGAACGCCAGGCTAAGGAGTTTGGCCTTTATTCCTCAGGCCAGGTTTTGAGCCAGGGAGTGTAGAGAAGAAACTTGTTTGGGGAAATGGGGCCTGGGGGGGGTGGAGCGGGGAGGAGGGCGCTGTGTTTAGCTGGCAGAGTTGCTCCTCCGGGGGCCAGGCTGGGCCAGGCTGGAAGCAGTGGGGGTGTTTGGAGAATTTTAGTGACTGGGCTTTCCCTCACACACACACTACACCCCCCCCCCCCAACTCCTGCCCTGTTAGGACGTTCGTGCTGTGGGCTCCCATCCCTGGCCTGCTGGCGAGATGAAAGGAAAAAACATGCGGTTTGGTGGGAAAGGACATGGAAAAACAACTGAATTAGGAGCAAAACAAACAAACCCCTCCAGGGAGCTACACACACACACATGCACACGCACACGCACATACATGTGGACACAGGCAAACATGATTATTTGCTCCTAGGTGGGTACCTTCACTCATGAAAAGAATTCCACATTGACACAGATAGTCAGACCCATATACACAGTCTTCCTCCGGACACAGGTCTGTGCATTCACACTTACAAATACACACGTGGGCACAGACAGATGGGCATGTTGATGGACCCGTACAAGTATGCACGAGTGTGCACATGCACGCAATACACTTCTGTAGCTGCCCAGACATAATCTTCACGCACTGATAGACACACTCATTAACACATCTGTTTGGGGCTCTGCACTGCCTCACAACCACACACACACAGTTTTGCATACACAGGCCCGCCTCTTTTTCTCATATACAAGCTTACACCCTCACATATACACTGCCGCACACAAACCTTCCACACTGACACTCTCAGACTCTCACGCTTGCCTTCTCTCCCTCATCACCACTCCCCTCCCCCCCTGCCTGGGAGGGGGGCCTCTACTCCTCAGCTGGACTCCAGCTGCACAGAGTGGCTCCTTTTCTTCCTTTTCTTTGTTTTTCTTTCCTCCTTTCCCTCAGAGAAACCTGGTCCCTGTCAGAGAGGAAACCCAAGCCCTGTTCCCAGCCCTGGGGCCCCAGGGCCAGACAGCTATGCCGGCCACCCCCCTCCTCCCTGTTGCAGGCCCACCCGTTCTGCCCTCCTCTGCTCAGCCTACTCTTGTCCCCAAATCAGAGACACATGGACCCTACACTCAAGAAGCTCTATTTGAGAGGGAAGGTGTGACCCCAACCCTGTGGGCAGTCTTGTTTTGGGGACCTGGGTGTCTTGGGTCTCCCTGAGCTAAGCTGCACTAATTGGTGAGTCTCCTCACCCCATGTAACATTGGCCTAGAGTCCTGGGTCAGCCTGGGTCAGCAGAGAACAGATTAGTCTTGTTCTGCTCAGCTCCACAGGGCAGAACTAAGTGGAATGGGCAGAGGTTTCAGAGAAATAGAATGAAACTCGATATAAAGAAAAAAACTTTCTAACAGTTCGAGCTGTCCCAAAGTAGAATGAGCTGCCTTATGGGAGTGAGTAGTGAGGGGTGCTGGTTCTGAACCTCTAATTCTAGCAAGACTTTAAGCAGAGGTGAGGGTAGAGATTGAACTGTCAAATGACCTCTGAAGCTGAGGAAAATATAGCCATTGCCTGCCAAGGAACATCCGACCCCGACCAGTCCAAGAGGAAAGGAGCGTATTGGTAGCTCTCCACACTGTCCAGCCTCCCTCTGTTTCCACCCCCCCCCCCCAAGTTCCAGCCCCCTCCTACTTGAGAGATAAGAGAGAGGCTTCTGTATCTCCATGTTGGAGACCTAGGAGAGACCTAGGGAAGTTTCCGTTGCTTTGCTCCGTCTCCCCTGGCCCTAGGCTGAATTTCATCTGCGCCTTGGTGGAGACAGGTTGAAGGGACTCACTGGAGAGTGAGAGAGAAGGTGGGGGCAGGGGAGGGGAGATGGGGGGGCTAAGGGGAGAAGTCATATTTCATTTAATACCAGAGGGGTGTTTGGAATCACCTCTCTGTTACCTGCTTTGTGAATTATGTGTGTGGTGAGGAGGGGGCAGAGCAGGGAACAAGGGAGTTAAGGATGCCCTCAGGGTGTCTTTCCCTGGAACTTTACTCTCAGTCTAGATTGAGCTGCCAATCCCATAAGCATGTGTTTTGAGGGCCTATCAGCAGCCTACTAAGACCTACCCTTCTGAGATTACAGTACCCTCAAAATAATCCTGCTCTTCTCCCATGTTCAGATAGCAGTGAATTTTGATCCTCCATTAGTTTAAAAATTATCTTTATCCTTGACTCTTCTTTCTCTAGTCTACACCTCTCTAGGTATAGACTAGAGAACTGTCAATACCTTCTGGCTGTCTATGCTCCCCTTCCCACGCAGCTATTCAACAGGTAGAGAAATTGAGGACCTGGGGAAAAGACTATTCCTAGATTGCAGAGCATCTAGTGGTAAAGACTGCCATGAATCTGGGAAGAGGGACCTTAAGGCTCAGTTGACTTAGCTGCCCCAAAACTGCCAGAGGAAGATAGGGAATCCCCTGTCTTCCCATTAGAATCCCAAAGTCCCCCTAGGCTTTGAACAGTCCAATCCTTGGGAAGCCTCTGTCTGAGGGAGGAAGACAGTCTCATTCTGGATTGCAATAGCCCTATCTATGAGAAAAAGGCAGTGTGGTAGAGTGGATGGTGTATTTGATTTGGACACAGGAAGACCTGTAATCGTGGATAGAGTGCTGGGCCTGAAGGCAGAGGATGATCTTTGACTATTGCAAACTGTGTGACCAAGTCATTTAATGACTGAGCCTCAGTTTCCATATCCATAAAATGTGGATAATAACACTTGTACCTGCCTCAGTGGGCTATTATTAAGGCTCAGATGAAGTGATCTGTGTAAAACACTTTGGAGACTTTGAAGAACTATATAAATGTTAGTTATTATTGGGGTTTTTTTTTTTGGAAGGGCAATTGGGGTTGTGACTTGCCCAAGGTCACACGGCAAGTTTGTGTGTGTGTGTGTGTGTGTGTGTGTGTGTGTGTGTGTGTGTGTTAAGTGTCTGAGGATAGATTTGAACTCAGGTCCTCCTGACTCCAGGGCCAGTGCTCTATTCACTGCACCACCTAGCTGTCCCTAAATGTTAGTTATTATTATATGAAGTACAGACACACTCCTACCCTTGGAGAACCCCTGACCTGAGGGTTAGATGCAGTCCCTCCATTTTCTGACATAGAGACATTAAATGAGATCAAAGCAACTCTTGACGGGGGGAGAGTTGGGGGGAGGCTGAAGGCCTCCCTGCTCCTGATCTAATCCCTCCATGTCCTCTGTTCCTTCTACATTGCTGCTGCGGCCTTTGACGCCTCTCCCCCTTCCCTTCCTGCCTCCCTCCCAACTCCTGCCGGGATGTACAAAGCTAGGCTCCTCATCCCAGCCTCCCCGGAAGGAATTTCCTCTCTGACTGGGGCCCCTGCCAGTGCTGGCCACTTTGTCCTCCCCCCCCCCCCCATGTGGAATCGTTCCCTCTGCCCCACCCAAAGCTCTTATGACCATACTTCCTGTGTCCTCCTTCCTCCCCCTCTTCTCACCCCTGGTCTTCTTGACCCCATCCCTATGTCCCCCAAAGTCTTCTTTCTTTTTCCACCAAGTGAATGGCATCTTAGTGCATTGAAATCCAAGTTCAGGCAGGAAAGGGTATAGAACAAGGAGCTTCCTAGATTTCCTCTGAAGTCTCTGAGGGCTTCCTGGAGGAGGTAAGAATTGAACTGCGCATTTACTTTCTCCTAAGACAAATGGCAATGTTGCACTGCTCCATGATTGAGTCACTTCCTCTCCTCTCAGTTTCATAGGACCATGGCCTTAGAGCTGGGAGAAACCTTAGGGATCGCTTAGGCTACTCTAGTCCCTTCGTTTGACAACAGAGAAAACAGGCTGAGAGATGGGATTTGCCCCAAGCCACAGCTGGGTTTCACTGCCAGGGCTTCTGACTCTACCTGCAGTGCCCTTTCCACCATCCAGGGTACCTGAAGCTGGCCAGGAGAGTGTCTTTGGTTCTGCTGAGGTTTTTCTTCCCCACCCTATCTCATCTGCCTGTTTGTGTCTCATTTCATTAGGTGGCCTGTAAAGTAGGTGGGGGCCTGGAGCCTGGAGAAAAGGGAAAGAATACAGGTCTCTGTTAATTTTCCCCTCTCATGTGAGGAAGCCAGGTGAGCAAAGGGTGGATAAGTACACAGCCCATCTCTTTTGGAGAGCTGGACTTATTACAGGGTGATTTCCCTTTTCTGGACTCAGGAAGATGGGACAAGGAGTTGTTTGTTGTCCCTGGAGGAACATCTCAGGTGTTGGGTGCTATACAGCACCATTCACTCTGAACTGCCCATGCTGAATCCCCTCCCCCCTCCACCAGTGCTTGGGTGTCCAGGGCCCAGGCTGCCAACACCCCCCCCATCCTACCTCCGCCCCTTGCCTCCCTGCCATGGGTAACTTGACCCCTGGCACATGGCCTGGCATTCCTTCATCCACATGAAAGGGAAAACTCCCAGCCTCACCAGCTCACTCTCATCTCTGATGTGACACCCCTCCTCCTTTCCTACCCCCACCATGCCCTCAGGATCTCAGGGCCTGGAGTGACCTCCACGGGTCATCCTTTTCTGTCCACTGTCCCCAGGAAAATAGCCCAGGTGGTTCCCCAGAGGGGTTCACTCTCCCTCAGGTGGATTCAGAACCCCAGATCTCTTATTCCCTGGGAAATCTTTCTTGACTTTTGCTTTGTATTCTTCCTGCTGCAGGGTCAGATATGAGGACTGGGGGCCAATCTCCTCTCTCCAGCCCTACCCAGCATATGCATGCAGACAGACCCATAGACCTCTGCATATACTTATGTGCACACAGACATCTACACTTACTTCCCATGGACAGCCACGTTCAGACATCTGGATATGCACACAAGCACACAGACACACACATACACACTTTGCCTTAGCTCAGAATATTACTTCTCCCCCACTCCTGTTTATTAGGTTGGGGGGGGTTGTACCCCCTGGAGATGTTGTGGGATGCTGGCTCGATAGTCCTGAGACCAGAGGAGCCTCCTCCAACCAAGGTACCCAAATAGTCTGATCTCCAAGAGCCTGCCTTCCCTGTCTGTGGGGTAGGCAAAGACCCAGGGGAAGACCCTGTCTGGGGGGAGGCTGGAGGGGACCAGAGGACAGGAAGGGAGGAATCAAGATGGCAGGAAAGAATTCCTCAGAGATGTGTGGTGTCAGGGACGGGGGATAACGGGGAGTGCAGTTAGGGAGGCA
Source organism: Petaurus breviceps papuanus (assembly GCF_028583685.1). NCBI lineage: Eukaryota > Metazoa > Chordata > Mammalia > Diprotodontia > Petauridae > Petaurus > Petaurus breviceps. Next base: position 798,963 of record NW_027186354.1, on the reverse strand, counting down.
AGGGTGTCCTTCCCTGGGACTCTCAAAGTCAGACTGGTAGGGGAGGGCTGGGGGAGCTGGACAGAATTAACTCCATCTGTCAGCAATCATTCTCCCCCCCCTCCCTTCACTAATCCCTCAATTCTCTGATTCTCCAGTTCACACTCTCAGCTCCTAGAATATGTGTGAGGTATATCACCCTGCCGGGGGCCCTCTCAGGTCATCTGATATGGCCTCTTGCAACTGTGTGTGTGTGTGTGCGTGCGTGTGTGTGTGTGTGCGTGTGTGGGGGTGTATGTGTGGTGTGTGCATGTATGTGCATGTGTGTGGTGTACGTGTGTGGTTGCATGTGTATGTGGTTGCATGTGTGCATGCATGTGTGTGGTGTATGTGTGTGTGTGTGTGTGTGTGTGTGTGTGGTGTCTTTTCTTCCTCTTCCTCTGTGGTCTCCTTACCCTATTACCCCTATGGCTCCTTTCAGGGGGCTGGTGTCCCTGGGTGCCCTCCTGTTCCCCTCCTCTCCCTGCCCTCAGTGGTCCACAGAAGTCTCTACCTCCCAGGTTGGTTGTGAGGGTAAGACGAGATAATATTTGCCAAGTGCTTGGCTGGATGCTCCGGTGACATGCCCAGAAAGAGGAGGACACGGGGTCCTCGTCCTGTCTCTGGCAGTAACTCCCGGTGGGCCTTTGGGTGAGTTGTTCCCTTCCAGCCCTGCCAATCTGCGATGCTCTGTCTAGCCCAACACAGTGAAGCTTTCACAGGGGAGTTTCAGGCACCCTGACTGCTTAGTTAAGGGGGAACTGTTTTCTGCCGATGTGTAGGACAACGCTGCATGATGACATGCATAGACAGAAACATTCACCACTGTACCTATGCATGCCCATACAACCTAGCCATGGCACAGTGTAGGTCACGCATACACATGCGTGTAAACATGCATGCACATGCATGTACAGATTATCCAAAGTCTTGGAATAGTTTATTGAAGCTTTAAAATGCCCTCAGACTTTTGGTTCAACCTTTTATTACCTTTGTATATTTGTATGCATATATAATGAGAGAAAGAGGAGGGAGGAAAGGCAAGCAGTAGTGGCTAGAGAACTTGTTTGTGAAGTCAGGGTTCAAATACTGCCTTGCTCATATGACCCTGGGCAAACCACTCACCTTCTCCGTGTCCCAGGAAGTTCTAGAAGACAGAATGGCTGCCTGTCTACATGGGAGAGGGACTTTCCATGACAGGAGACACATAAGTAGGCATACAAATGCATGCATGCACAGTGTTCCATTACACATAGACACAACTACACACATAATACCCAGACAGTGCTGTTAACACATGAGACTACATGTGGACTTACACACAGTGTCTGTTACACGGGGCTCAGAGCACCCGGGCGCAATGACGGGGAAGGAACACAGATATAAATTTCCAGTCAGAGAGATTTCCTAGGGAGTCTGGGGGATAATAGGAGGGTGTGGTCTGTCCTGTTTCCTTTTTTCTGAGTTTTTCCAGGAGTGATGATCCCCCTCTGAATCTCTTAGCCATAAATCCCTACCAGACCTTTATCCCCCTATCAGAGCCCCAACATGTGGTGGGGTTGGGTAGTGTTTGTGAGGGAGCCAAGGAGAGGAGTTGAGGGGCAGGGAGTCATTTCTCCTCTTTCAGGAAACCCTCAACACGTCCATCTCAGACTCTATCCTATAATCAGCTCACCTGCCCCTACAACATACCAACAATATGGGATATGGACACTTGGCCAGGAAGCCTTCTCTTACTGCTTCTGTTCTACCTTCAGTCAAATCCCTCTCACTTCACTCCTCTGAATGTGGATGGTAGTTTTATAGAACCATCCTTGACTTTCTTGTGGGGTATTCTTAAAACACCTTTCTCAGAGTGTATCCTCTCTCTTCCCAGCCTCCCCTCCGTCCCTCCCTACCTCCAAACCTAACCCCTTGATTGGAAAGTTCCTTTTACCATCCAATCTGTGTCCCTTCTGCTGTCTGGTCAAGTGCAGAGAAAGGAAGATCTTTAAGGACACCCGCCAACCCCCGTCCCCACAGGTTATGTTTCTTCCTTCTCTGACTCCTGGGGGGGGGGGGCTGGGCTGAGAAGACTTTGCTTACAGACCTTTTCCATACAGCCCTAATTTTCCTTTGCTCTGGAAAATGTGTCGGGGCTGCTGACAGACAGCACATGTGGCCGGACGTTTGTAACCTATTCCCGGCCCCAGGGGCTAGGCTGGGGGAGGTGGAGAAGGATGGGGGCCAAGGACAGGGGAGGAGAAATGCCCCCTGAAGTTCACAGATTAGGGGCACATATACGATTTCCTTTCACTCATCCCATCATTTCTTCCTACTATGGTCAGGTCAGAAAGAAATAGGTATGAAGGTTTGAGGCTAGATGTTAGGAAGAACTTTTTGATAGGTGTGTGTGTGGGGGGAAAGGTGATGGTGATCTAGAGAGTTTTGGGAGCTCCACCTTTCTTCCCTCTTCCCTTCTTTTTAGAGCTATCCTGTCAGGACCTTCAGAACTCAGTCCCTCCAAATGGGAAGTTGACCATAAGGAGTACTGTTGGGTGAAGAGCTTGGGAGAGACTGTGTGAATGTGTGTATGCATGTATATATATATGTGTGTGTGTGTGTGTGTGTATGTATGTATGTATGTTCGTATGAGAAGGGTAACAGGGACGGTCTTTCTCCCTGGATCTCTTTAGCTCCAAGCACACAGCAGGTGTGTTAGTACAAGTTTGCTGAATGAATGGATGTGCAGGATACAGGTGAACCTCACTTAGCACATTGGAGATATAGCTATGTGCCATATTGTATATATGAGACATATATGAGTACAAACACACACATACACAATAAAATCACAAGTTTATAGACTGTAGGTTAAGAACCCCTGAACTAGAGGAAATCAAAGGTTCCTTCCAGCTCTGATAGCCTGTGATTCTAGGTGGGGGCTCTTGCCCTGTAGGCCCAGAGGGAATGAGGGGCTCCAAGCTATAGTGGAAGTGAATAGGGGCCAATACAGTCCCTCTTTTGATGCAGAAGGATGATGATGGGGGGGGCTGGGAGTGGGGGTGGGGGGGGTGGGGATGATGATGGCGGTGGCCAGTGGCAGAGGAAATGAGGCCCATCAAGGAAGGAGATAAACAAGGTTCTCCTCCAGCAGCTAGTCTGCCTCTCTCTTTTAGGGCCCTCCTGGAGAAAAACTCTTTAGACTGATGTGCCTGGGTCCCATTACCTCTTCCATCCTAGCTCATAGTCCAACAACTTTGCTGACCATCTCCCTCCTCCTGCCCATCTCAGGCAGTGACCCTGACTTGTATGTGATTTCTCCTTCCAATGATCTGAACCTATTCTTTTAGACAACCTGAAGTCTACTCTCTGCCCCTGTTCTCTCCCCTCTCTCCCCTGGGGCTTAGCCATGGTGGGCCTCAGGCTTTGGGAGATCTGAGACAGACCATAAGTCCTATAGCTAGGCCAGATGTTTGCTCTCTGTCCAGGGATCGAAGGCCAGGGGTCATTGGCTCCCTTTGAGGTAGCTAATGAGGTAACAAGGGGGCCCATGTTCCCAGGGGAGGCAGGAGTTAAGTTTATTAGCCCCTGGAATCCAATTAGTCTTGAAGGGTATGAATCTTTTGGAAGGGGTGGAGTAGGGGAGAGGGGTGTGGCTGAGCTGGGTGCAATAGGCTGGTCAGACCTACGGCTGCCCTGATTCATAGCCCTTGGTCTGGTCCAGTCATCTGCTAGAGGAGGGACTGTGGTTAGAAGCTGAAAGTGTCCTCAAAGGTGAAAGACCAACCTAAAAGACCGAGGTAGGGCAGTCATGTCCGACTCTTTGTGACCCCATCTGGGGTTTTCTTGGCAAAGACACTGGACTGTTTGCCATTTCCTTCTCCAGCTCGTTTTACAGATGAGGAAACTGAAGCAGGGTCAAGTGACTTGCCCAGGGTCACACAGTTAGTAAGTGTCTGAGGCCAGATTGGAACTCAGGAAGATAAGTCTTTCTTACTCCAGGGCTATCACTCTATTCATTGCTCCACCTAGCTGCCCCAAAGAGAACCTGAGGACGGGTAAATTGGAGTGGATGGACTGATCCCTGGTGGCCCTGGGATAATGGATAAGATTGCTGGGGGTTGCCACTTCTGATGGCATCATCATGACCCACATCTGTCTCTTCCCAGGCTGTTAATCTCTAAGATATTTTAAAACCCCCTACAAAATGGGGGAGAAGATAAGAGTTCAGGATTAGAGACTGAAAGCTAGAAGATCAGGGAGTCCTGGGTGGTGGACTGAAGATCCTCTTTCTCTGTCTCCCTCCCTCCCTCTCCCTCTATCTGCCTTTTCCTCTCCTCTGTCTGTCTCTCTCCCTCCCTCTTCCTTTTCCGTTCCTTCTGTCTCTCTCCTTCCCTTCCCTCCCTCTCTCATTTGTGTCTCCTCTCCTTCTCTGACTCTTCTCTCTTCCCCATAACTGACTTTGATCCTTCTCTCCTTCCTTCCTCCCTCCCCCACTCTTGACTCATTAGTCTGCTTCTGCCTGTCTCTCCATCACACTCTTATTGCTTCCTTCTGTCCTTGTTTTCACGTATCCCTTGTGTCTCTTTCTGCCCATTTCTAGCTTCTCTCTCTCTCTGAGTAGCTGCCCATTTCTGTTCCTGGATGGGTATTTTTCTCACTGCTTACCCCTGTTTCCCCATTGCTGTTTTTCCCTTCCCCCAGGTTAGACAAGAAGCCAAGAGGATGCTTCCTGTACTTTCCACCATAAGATTCCCTCTCCCTTTCTTGTAGCCACCTCCCTTTCTAAATCTTACCTGTCCTTTGAGGCCCAGCTCCTCCAGGAAGCCTTCCCTGACTGCTGCAGCCATGTGGCACTCTCCCCTCTCCAGCCTCCTCACGAACTTAGCATCTGAACCACACACCCTCTGTCCTTGATCACACACTGTCCTGTTTTATCCTCTGACGGTTCCCTGCACCTGAATCTCCTTCTTTTCAGTCAGACCGTGAGCTCCCCAGGGTCAGGGATACAGGCTGCTCTCTCCTCCCTCTGAGCAGAGCCCAGCCCAAGGGCTTCGGTACAAATCCTTTAAGTAGGAAACTGAGGCCCAGGATGGGGGAAAACTTGTCGAAAATCATTCAGGGCTAAGGGAAAACTGCTGGATTTTGGATATGCAAGATTGGGCTTTTGATGGAATGGCTATGCAGAACCCTGTAGCAAGGAGGAGGTGGTGGTAGTCAGATCTAGAGGCATTATGTTGGGGAATAATTCTCATAACAGGGGGGGTGGGCTGGAGCAAACAACCCCAGTTAGCAAGCAGAAAAAGTCAGAGGAGAGTAGTAGGGTGCGCATGTGGGGAGGGGAAGGGAGGGAGAGGGAAAGAGACCATGGGCTCAGAAAACGTAAGCCCTTTTCAGGAGACCAAGGTAGACAGGATCAGCATTCTTGCCTAGACCTGCCTCCCCCAGGAAGCCCTCCTGGGTTGTTTCCAAGACTCTCCCCTGGCTTCAGGCCCCACTCCTAGCCCCTGATGATTGATTAACTGGTAGGAGGAGTAGAGGGGCCAGGGTATCCACCCCCACCCCCCAGGGACCCACCCCAACCCCTTAGCAGCTGCCGCAGTTGTTTCATTTAGCAGGTGAACAGAGAGGAGCTTCCCCTGTGCCGGTTTGTTGTTTTTCTTTAATTAAACATCTGGAGTTTCTGGCCAGGGTCTGGGTTGCTTCATGGACCCTTTGCTGACAGGTTCCCCCTCCCCCTGTACTCCCCTCCTATAGACAGGGGCTCCCTCTCCTCCCTTTCTGCCCTGGGGGAGCCCTTGGTCTGAGGGAGAATATCCAACTCCTGCCCTTGGGGAGTCCTTAGTTTGGGGAGCTGAGAAACTCAGGCCCCCACTTCAAGTAGCCTGTGGTCTGGGGTGGAGAAAAGTACTGTTCCTTCTCTTGAAGATTTGCAGATCTGTTGAGAGGGAGACATGATTCTCTCCGTGGGGAGTCCTCAGCCTAAGGGAGCTACATGGCCCTGCCCTGGGGGACCCCTAGGTGTTGGGGGAGAGATCTGGTTTCCCCTCTCTTAGAGAGCCCTTAGTTTGAGTGGGGAGGAGATCTGGACAGGGTGACAGTCAGGATATGCATATAAATGATCTCCAGGCCTTCTCTGGGGTGAGTGAGGGGGATGGAGATGGATCTTCCAAGCCACAGCAGAGGTCACCTTCTTCAGCATTTCCTGTGAGGGCAGTGTGGTGTGGTGCAGTGCCAATACCGCTGAGTCTGGAGTCAAAGGACCTATGTTCTAATCTTGGCTTGGCTGCTAACTACCTGTGTGACCTTGGCAAGTTTTTTTTCCCCTCTCTGGGCCTCAGTTTCCTAGTGAGGGGTTTGCATTGAATGTTTCCTAAGATTCCTTCTGAATCGAAATCCTATAATCTTATGATTGAGGGTAAAGAGGTGGTGGGGGTGGGGGTGGGGAAGGGACTGTACTCTCATTCCTATTCCTTCTTGGGGTAAGCCTTAGCTTCTCTCTGTTTCTGTCCCTCAGTCTGTCTTTCTGGCCGTCTCCATCACTGCCTCCTCCCCCACAGCTGGGGGCTTGGCTGAACTCCAGTAACCCCATTAAGGAGGCCTCTGCCCTCTTCCCTCCCCCCCTCCCCAATCGATATAGCCGGTTCCCTTTCCGGCTTTACCCATGCATAGTGGAGCTGTCTCTGGGGAGAGGGGGGTATGTATGGAAGTACAACCATGGCACAACCAATTGGCCTCAGGGTGGGCACCCCCATGACCTGGGTACCTGGGTCCTCCTGTGAGAAAAGTTCCTATTCCCCTTCCTTCCCAGCATGGAACGAGTTATGCATCAAGACAGCTGAGCATTGAAATAACTGTACATGGGGATTAACGTGGATCTTGCTGCTATCTGTGAAGTTAATGGGATAGTCCTACGGGATCATAGTTTTAGAGCTAGCTTGTTCCACTCTCTTCTTTTACAGATAAGCAGACTGGGCCTCAGAGAGCTTTGATTTGCCTGGGGTCACGACGGAGTTAGGATTTGAATCCAAATCTTCCTGTTTCATATCCAGTACCCTAGCTACTATATACCAGTGCATCATTATGACTTGTCTAGATGTTTAAGTATGTGGTAGGAATAGCTGTATATTTGAACAGGAGTGCATCACCATGGACATGTGCCTTGATATAGGGGCAGGGAGGCAGAGAGATCAGTTGACTTATGGGCCCTGGCAGGCCTAGAAAGGTCTGCAAAGATCATCTGGTCTAACCCACTACTCCTGGGCAGTGTAAAGGGGGTGATTTCTCCTTCACTTTAGAAACATGAAGACCAGTGCCTGGTCTGAAGGGGTTCAGGGATGGTCCTTGGGGTGTCAGGTACTAGAGGAGAGAAGCTCCCATGGGCCATCTGGCCTTCCTCTCATTTCTGACCCTGAATCAGACATCATCTGAAACCAGTTGTCCCTCATGATTTCCCTAGTTGCTGCTGATTCAAAGGATGATAGACAGGAAGAGAGAGGGTGTCCCATTTCTCCCCACTCCCCCCTTTGCTTTGTGTCTATTTGCCTCTTTCACATCTTTCATCTTTGTAATGATGATATTTATGTAGTGATCTTTACATAATTAGCTCATCTGATTTTTAACAGCCCTTTGAGGTATTTATAATAGTATTATTATCCCCATTTTGCAGATGAGGAAAATGAGATTTAGAGAAATTAAATTCCTTGCCCAGGGCTCTATAAATGATAAGTGTTAGAGATGATTCAAACTCAGGGCTCTCCAAATAGTCTCTATCCACCTTTCTTTTTGTCTCCCTCTTTCTCTTATTTTCTTTTTCTTTTTCTATTTTTTGGTATAAAGCACACTAATAAATGATGAGGGAAATGAGACTAGACAATGGCATGGAAAAGATCTGGGGTTCTCAGTGAACTCCAAGCTTGTTATGAGCTAACATTATGACCAAAACATTGCAGCCAAAAAAAGCTCATTCAGTCTTAGGATGTAGTAATAGACCCATGATGTTTAGGATGAGGTCTGACACATCTGGAGTATTGTGCCCAGTTCCAGGAGCCATGTTTTAGGAAGGACATTGGCAAATTGGGATGCCAGAGTAGGGCAATCAGGGTGGTGAAAGGAATGAAGAAGCCAGGGATCTTGGTAGGATAGAAGATTTAAGGTGGGGGTGGGACGGTAGGATGTGGCAGCTGCCTTTTAGTATTTGAAGGACTGTTATGTGAATGATTAGATTTCTTCTGTCTGGGCAGAACCAGGAGCAATGGAGCTACAGAGAGGCACGATTCCTTAACCATCCAAGTTATCCCAAAGTGTAATAGTGGGCTGCCTCACCCTGTGAAGTGAAAACAGCCTAGATTTGGGGCCACAGGGACTGAGCTTCTACTTGCTTAAGTGACCTTGGGTGAGTCCTCTAACTTTCACCTCCCTGGAGCCCAGCTCCCTCATTGGTAAAATCAGGAAGCTGGACTCAGTGTCCTCTGAGTTCCCTTCCAGCAATGTCTGGAAGTCGATGTATGATCCTATGATTCGATGTGTAACACAGTGCTTGGCTCCCAATAACAGCTTAATCCACACTTTTTCATTCCTTTGTCATCACTAGAGGTTTTCACAAGTACAAGTGGGATGGCCACTTGTCTGGGATTTTGTCAAGGAAACTCCTGTTGGACGAAACGGTTTCTGTGATCACTTCTGCCTCTGAACGTCTGTGATTCTGAGCATTGAACCAGAAGTTAGCGGACCTGGGTTCTAGTGCCTGGGACTGTCACTTAATAGCTGTGTGACCTTATTGGGTCTCAGTTCCCTCATCTGTAAAGGGGGGATAGTAATCATACCTGCTTTATTTACCTGACAGGGCTGTTGTTAGGATCAAAGGAGAAAATGTATTTGGTAGGGCATGGTAAAGTAAAAGAAGTATAATACAAAGGTTAAGGCCATGGTCATTTCTCATCTGAAGGCAAGATCACTAAGAATGCAGCCGGAAGGTATGGGTGGAATCTGCAGAGATCCAGATGCTTGATGAAATGGGGTCTTTGGGGTTGCTCAGCCTTTTTCCCTCCTCTCCTCCCCCCACTTTACTGTGGGTCCAGACACTGCTGCCACCTCGTGGCCACTAGAGGACGGTCACTGTAGTGAAATGGGTGCTGGGTGCTGGGAGAACTGCAAACCTCTATAGAAGGGTCTGCCAACAAGCTACTAGGCATCCTCAGCCCAGGGGATAGGTCAGTGAGTGGTTTCCTCAGTTTGGTGCTAAGCCAAGGCCTCTCTTCCTCCCTTCTGTTCCCTTCCCCCCAGTGCCACCCCGAGAGCCTGTCCTCACCTGCCGCTCCAACAGCTACCCCAAGGGATTCTACTGCAGCTGGCACTTACCTGCACCCACATACATACCCAACACCTTCAATGTGACAGTTCTGTAAGTGACTCTGCCTCCAGTTCCTAGGGACCAGCCTGTGAGTCTGAGGAGGGCAAGGAGCTGGGCTGGGGCTCATTTGGGAAGGCTTTCTGGAGGAGAAAGCCTGGGGTTTCTACCTGGAAAGAAGGGAGGGGTGAGCTATGAGGGTCCCTGAGTAACAGATAACCTCTTTGTCCCCCTTGATCTCTGTCACCACCTCTCTTTTTCCTTCTTCCCCTTCCCCTTGGGTAGGCATGGCTCCAAATTGTTAGGCTGTGAGAAGGACCCAGCCCCCAAGAACCGGTGTCACATCCGATATACACACCTCTTCTCTACAATCAAATACAAGGTCACGCTGACGGTCACTAATGCCCTGGGCCACAACTCCACAGCCATCACCTTTGATGAGTTCACTATAGGTAAGGTGTGAGCATGGAGACAAAGACAACCTGGGGAATTAATCTACTACAGCCCTCCAAGAGCACAGAGGGACTGTGTAATCAGAGTAGGATTGATCAATTCTGGCTTCCTGGTGGAGGGGTCTTGAGGGGTTCTGAAAGTAACAGACGCAGCCTGCTCAACGGGATATAGGGATATGTTGGCTTGAGTTGAAGCATAAGCTTATTGTGGTTAGACACCATCGGTGGTGATGCTGGTGGCTTTGTTAGCTCTCCCCAGTTTGGGTTGCCCCTTCCTTAATTTCCCAGAGGCAGGTAATTAACTTCCCATTATCTCCTTTAGCTGGGGAAATCATTACTTCCATCATTATAAACACTGGTGCCCTCTGAAGCAGCCACCTGCCAGGTTTTCCCTGAGAACCGAGAGAACTAGTATTGAGCTCCGTCTCTGAAAGCACCAGTTCAACAAAGCCTGGAAATCAGGCTACCTGGGTCCTGCCATAAAGTGTTCCCCATTCTGTCTGTACCCCATATAGCACATAAAGGAAAGGACTAAGGCTGCATTCAGGGGAATCTCCCAGGATCCCTTCAGGGAGCCCTTCTAGCCTTCCAGGATCTCCCTCAGTCTTCCTTTGGGGATTCTCAAAACCTCAGGACCCTGGATCTGTCCTCCTCCTAGGGAGCTCCTAGATCAGGTCTGAGGGTCTCCCCCAGAGTGGTGTTTTACAGGTCTGCCCCTGTACTCCCTGGCAAAGGAGGCTGAGATATGACTTCGAGGGTGCCTTCATTTACCTTCCTGAGGTCTGGACACCTCAATGACTCCAGTGGGAACCAGATTTGCTGTGGAGGGCAGTCATGTCCCCTATCAGACTGGGTGGGTGGGGGTGCCCCCTGAGGGTAGAAGCCATGTATCTCCTCAAATTGGATCCTTGAAGGTCTTCCCTCAGATAACCCATCAGGGTTTTTGGGTGTGTTGCTGATGAACTGCCCTGGTAAAGATGTCCAGTTCTCAAATTCTCCCCCATCGAGATGTCATTCTGCTTGTGTCTCTGCTGACCTCAAGGACCCACTGATATTTCCTTTCTGTGTGGGCAGGGGAGTAGATGAACTGGCCCTGAGAATCCTGAACCTGACTGCATTCTGGGTGGGAGGAAGAGTGGAGGTGCTGGATGAAGGCAGAGACGAGGGCTATTATGTAGAACAGCTGCAGCCCCCGCCCCCAGCCTCAGCCCCTTCCACCCAACTTAATGGCTTCCTTAAGTTTCGGGTGATGAATGAGGTGTCAGAGCAAGAGACAGGGCTGGGATAGGCGCCTCTCCTACCCCTCCCTGGCCTCCTCACTCCAGACCTCCTCTGTCTCCCCTGGGTTCCCCTCCCCCATCCTGTCCTGTCCCTCCCAGATCCCCCCTCCCCTAGTCTCCTCCTATCCTGACCCTAATGCACCCCCACCTCCTTCCATCCCACAGGTCTTTCCTTCCTATCCTTACCCTATCCCTCCAAACCCTTCCTATCCTTACACTATCCCTCCAAACCCAGTCCTCTTTCTTCTACACTCAGAGCTATCTCTTCCAGCCTCCCTTCTATTTTCTTCCTCGTCTGTGCTAGGGCTTTCACTTTTCCTTTAGCCTCCTCTCAATTGGTATATTCGCTCCCTAGACCTTACTAGGCTGACTTCTCTCTGTCTTCTCTAAACCCTCTTACCACTTCTAGTCTTCTTCTGGCCTGTCCTATCCTCTTCAGACCTTCTCTTCTTTCAACCTTCTTTAATCTTCATTCTTTTCTCTTTCCAAATCTGCTCTTAACCTCTTCCCATCCAGGTCCCAACCCCCATAAATGGGAGACCCCTCTGATATCTTGTATCAATCCTATAGCCAGAACCCCATTCAAAGACAGAATAGATCTCAGTCATTGAACACCTGCCTCCTTGATGGTCCAAGGCCAGAGAGACAGTCACCTTAGGGGCTGTGGAGTAGAGTAAAGGCCATAGAGGAAGGGAATATTCTCTCAGTTTATCTTGAGGGGCAAAGGTCTGATGGGAGTAAAATCCCCATCCCCACCCCAGTCCGATGCAGACTTTATTAGTATATTCCTTAGAGTAGAATATAGTAGGGTACAGTTCTGCTTAGCAGATGGACAAGCCCTGTGATGATTGGTGGGGATGAATAACTTCAGTGGAATGGGTAATGGTGGTGACAGTGAGAACAATCACAATGTTAATGACAAAGTTGATGATGATACTGGTGACATGTTTGTTTGTGTGTTTTTCCCAATCAGTGAAGCCCGATCCTCCAGAGAACGTTGTGGCCCGGCCTGTGCCTAGCAGCCCTCGACGCCTGGAGGTAACCTGGCAGACACCCTCCTCCTGGCCTGATCCTGAGTCATTCCCTCTCAAATTCTTCCTTCGATACCGGCCATTGATCCTTGACCAGTGGCAACACGTAAGTCTGGCTCTCCCTTTGGGGGCAGCTCTCTGGGAACTTTTGAAAGGGCAGCTACCTTCAGAGAAATATGTAGCTGTTGAAAAACAAATATCCATAGGCTCTGGAAGCTTCCGTTCTTTCTTTTTAGGACCCAGGCCCTGACACCCTCATTATATTTCTTATGGTGGTAATAAGGAGGGAGGGGCCTTCCTTCAAAAGCAAGAGAAACTGAGGTCCTGGGTGGGGAAGTCAAGCTCCCAGCCAGGCTGGGACTCATCCCTGATGCCCCTGATACTGAAGTAGTTTCTTGCTTCCTCCCAGACTGAGTAGTTTACAGAACAAAAGGAGTGAGGAACAGATTAACCTTCTTTCTCTCTTCTTTCTCTTTCACTCTCTAAAAAAAAAATGGAGAGGAGGTGTTAAGTTGATTCTTTCTTGTTGTCACCATGGAAGGGAGGGCAGCAGGGTGTAGGGGGAAGCATCAAGGACTGTCAGCCAAGACACCTGGGTTCTAATCCTGATCCCACCAGTAACTCATTGTGTGATCTTCAACAATGAATTTCCCTTCCCTGGGCCTCTGTTTCTTCATCTGTAAAATGAAAGGGTTGAACTAACTGGTCTCTTAAATTCCTTCCAGCTCATACATTCAGTGACTCAAATACGATCAACAAATATTTGCAGAATGCTTCCTGTGTGCCTAGCCCTGGGCCCAGCTGGGCTGTGAGGGAGACAGGAGAAGGAATAGATAGAGGCCTTCAAAAGGTCATTGTCTGGTTGGGGAGGTGACTCACTCACATAAGACAATTAGAAGACAGCACAAGACAGTATGTGGTAATGAAATGGGTGAAATTATGTAGCTCTGGTTATAGAAAGGGCAGTTGGCTGAGAGGCCACAGGAGGTGAGACAGGAGTTGGACCCTGAAAAGTTGGCAGAAATCTGATCGGGAAGAAGTGGCTGGGAAGATGGGGATAGGGGTCCTAGGTAGAGAGAACTGAGGGAGCAAAGGCAAGAGTAATCACTGTGTGTGTGTGTGTGTGTGTGTGTGTGTGTGTGTGTGGTGTTGGGGATGGTGAGGAGATAGACCTGGCCAGGGTAGGGGGTGGGGGCGGGAAGCAGCCCAGGGTGGGAGTTTGGGGGGGAGGAAGGACAGCTGTGCTCCGAATTTCCTGGCTACCACCCGGGCCGCTGGGACGTGCACTCAGCCGTGCCTTGCTGTGTCCAGGCTGAACGCGCCGCCCTCCCCTTTCCCCCTAACCCAGGGAATATGGCCTGCAATTCACATCATTTCAGGGCAAATGCACATCTGTATTTCTTTCGACATCATATCCAGTCCTGGGGAAACAGAGAACAGAGAAAACACACACACACACACACACACACACACACACACAAGAGAGAAGAAAGACGTTCTTCCCTAATCCCCTATTCCTGGGAAAAGGGGAATCGTTTTTCCATGTTTTGTCCTGGGAAGAACTCACTCAGATGGAAAGAAATTTAAGTGACTTGGAGCACTGGGTCCTTCACACCCTGAGATCCTGAGTGCAAATCTTGCTCCAGGCATTTCTAAGCCACCCATCTTTCCCTTCCCATCCTGAACTCTCATCTGAGGGAGAAACATTTCATTATTTGAAGAGTCCTTAGTTTAAGGAAAAGACAAAGTTCAGTCTTTGGAGAACCCCTGGTCTGAAGGGGATATAAGCCTATTCTTGTGTGTCCCCTGATGTGAGGGGCAGTAGTCCTTGGGTAGATCCTTGTGTGAAGTGAGGGATAAGACTCTAGCCTTCTGGGAATCTCTCCTTTAAGGGAAGGAATTGGTTCTCCACTTGGGAAAGCTCCTGTCCTGATGAGGGAGAAATAACCCTGCTGCTGTTGCCCTGTCCTGCAAACCCTGGGTCTGGATGTGGTCCCTCTTCAAGGGTCCCCAGTCTGAGAAAAATAGGTACCCATGGGACTAAGGCTGAGGAACACTTACAAAATATGAATGGGGATAAATTTATGGATAGCTGCACAGTGTGTGTAAAAGGGATGACCTGAGTGGGGCTGGGGTGAATTGGAAAGTTCTCCTGTGAAAAGAGAATTTCTAGTTGGATTTGGATGGTGGTACCATATTGGTATAGGGGTGAGGGTAAGGTGAACCTTTGAGAGGGGTTAGAGGTGGGGGTAAAGGGGATCTCAAGGTGGTGGGGAGGAAGAAATAAATGTTTTTGATTTCCCCTATAAGCTCTCATATTGATGACCTAGGGAAAATATTCCCAAGGAGAACAGTGTAGGATTGGTAGAGTGTTGCTTGTAGAGGGTAGGGAAGGGTGCTAAATGAGGTTGTTAAGGCTAAATATTAGAGATCACCATTGATGTGTTCAGGATACAAGTATTGCATATGGTGTGTGTGTGTGTGTATGCAGAGTCCATAGGACATGTGGGTAACACAGGCAGCATATACGGCACATATGGGCCATCCAGGAGATGTGCTCAGGATGTGAAAGAGACATTCAGGTTATGTGTCATAGAAAGGCTGTGTGCATGCCTTAAGGTATGTGTTGGAAGGGCCAATCATGGTGGGCTCCTGGGAGGGGGACAGGACCATTCAAGTCAATTCAATAAACATTTGTTTATTAAGCAACTACTTTGTGCCAACATATTATGCTAGGCTCTAGGGATACAAAACCAAATGTTAGCCCTCAGGGGATTTACGATCTCTTGGGTGAAAACTACGTGTATGCATATAAGTAAATACAAATTAAAAAGTAATTTTGCGGGGAATGACAGGGGCAGGGTGGGGAGCCAGATATGGTCTCTCGTAGGAGGTGGCAAATTAAACTGAGCCTCTAAGGAGACTACTTTCTAACAGGCTGAGGTAAGGAAGGAAAACATTCCAGGAATGGGAAACAGCTTGCACAAAGATATGAAGGTGGGAACTTGAATGTCATGCACCATGAAAGTCAAGAATAGCTTGTCCAGAACACTGATTTGGTGAGATATGAGGGTATAAAAACAGCCTGAAAGGGTAGTCCAGAGGCTGATGGGGAAAGGCTCCCAATGCTGGGGCAGCAAACTTTGTATTCGTATCCTAGAGACCAGAGGGCATTGCTGAAATTCCTTGAGCAGGAGAGTGGCATGGTCATACCTATGTTTTAGGCATATCCAACTGGCTGCTGTGTGGTGATGGAGGGACTGGAGCCAGGGAAAACAGTCAAAAGGTTAGTGCAGTAGTCTCAGTCAACTGTTGTGTGGGTGGAGGATATGGCCCTGACCTGTCAACAGCAGGCCCTGGTTTCTGAACTATATCTATCAGTAGGGATGAACATTATGTTCTGATCCTCTTTGAGACTTATGGCACGAGCTTATGTGATAACTAGAGGATACACAGGACAACCTATGACAAGAGTCTGTGGCCAGGGTTGGGAGGGAGGGGCGGGATGTCAGTCCATAGCTAGGTATGATGATCACTTTGTGGCCAGGGTTTGGAATCAGTCTGTAGCTATGGCTTGAGGTCAGTCAGTGGCCAGGATGAAGGGTTAGTCTATGACTGGGATTAGGGGCTAGTGTGGGATCACAGTTAAGGGACAGTCATCTTGAATGGGTCAGTTATGCTCATAGTCCTGGTTACAGTCTGAGTACAGGGACACTGGAGTCCCCCCCACCCATTGGAGACTGTCTGCACTTTAATTCATCATGTGCTGTCTCTGAGTCTCATCTAGTCCCATCTCTTTATTCTATAGATAAAGAAGCCAAGGCTTGGAGAGGTTGGTGCTGGAAGCATTTTAGTCATGGCAGTCTGATATGAGGGGGGTAGGTTCATTAAAGTCAATGCAACAAGGAATTATTTATAAAATACCTACTATGTGCCAAGTATTATGCTAGGTTCTGGGGATACAAACCAAAATAAATACAAAGTCATTTGGGGGCAGGGACTTTTTGGGTATCAACTCCCTTCCTCTCCTCTTATAACGATGTCCCTGGTCCCTGAAGTTCCTCAAAAAAGTCCAATCCTGTCAAGCTCTGGTCCCCCTGGCCCCCTGGCCCCTGAGTGTATAGACCTGGACCCCTGTCCTGGCTGGGCCCTTTCCTTCCTTCCCCTTTGGCTGGGGTCTGTGCTCTGTCTCCTCAGCAGAGAGCACCGCCCGCCGGCTATCCCCCTTGCTCCTCTGGCTTTTAAGTATGTAACTCGATCCTGGGGCCCTCCTTAGTCCCCCCACCCCCAGGTTTACGGCCAGTCTGGCTAACTCACTCAGATGTTCCCCTAATGGAGTCCTTGCCTGGCAGGCCGCCGTCCCCTAATGCATCGCTAATAATCTGGTTCTGGTTTCATGAGCCCCCCCTTTACCTCCCCACCCGTTAACGAGCTACAGACGGGGCAGCCACCGAGTGCAAGCACACGGAACGGACATGCACACATTCGATGGTGTCCACATGCTCTTCACACACACATACACACAGAGCAGAAGGGCTCTGGCTTGCATGTGTGCACATGCATTACACATACCTATATTCATGGGATGATGTCCATAAACTCTGCATATACCCCGAGCAGACACACCTGGGTATGTGCTGATACATGTTCATAGTGGTCTTTGAATAGTGTGTGGCTAACACTGTATGAAACGTTAAACACTGCATATGTTTGGATATCGATGTATGAACACATGGATTGGCCACGTTAATGCTTGTGCACTTGTGCCCAAATGGATTTGATGGAAGGGCCTCTCCAAAGAGATGAGTTCCATTGTCTTCCAGAACAGAGAAGGTGAACTTGAGATGCCAGATCTATGTTATCTCAAATGTCATCCCCAAATGGATAGAACTCTTTCCCTATAAGAGACACTGAGGGAATCCCTTCATCTAGCTCCCTTCCCCCAGACAAGATGGCACCTCTCCAAATCCCATGGACTGGCCTTTCTACTGAGCCCTAGCCTTCAACAATTCCTTTCCCCAAACTTGAGCTGTTTATGGTTTTTTTCTTTGTTTTTCTTCAATCTATGTACCCACCCCACCCTATGTACCTTCACCCCACCTCTGTCACTCCCTTAGGTGTCTCTGCCTGGGTTTATGCCACTCTTTCCTAAGTTGCCTAGGATGAAGAGACATTGAGAGCCTTGTGGGGTTGGCTACAGTAAAGCTGCCTGCCTGTCCTGAGGCTGCCCACAACCCCCACTGCAGACCCCAGTTTTCTACCACATTGGGGTCTCTCCAGGATAGTTTTTATCTCTTTCCTCAAGAGTTAGGTCTTCCTCCATTCTCACTTAGGGCCATAGGGAAGGAAGGGAAGGATGGAGAGAGGTAAGGAAGAGGGGAGAAAGGAAGGAAACATTTATTAGGGCCTAAATGCACCATACACTATGCTCTGTGCTTTATAAATATCTCATTTGATCTTTCTAACAACCCTGGGAGGAGGGTATTATTATTATCCTCATTTTACTCTTGCAGATAGAGGTTAAATGACTTACCCAGGGTCACACAGTTATAAAGTATCTGAAGCTGCTTTTGAACTCATCTTCCCAGCTCCACTGTGCCACCTAGTTGCCTCTGTAGGCAGGATAGCATGTGTACATGCTCCCTTGCTTCCCTGGACTGGTCACTGATCCATTTCACATACCTATGTTGTGAAATATAGGCATATGGGAAAGCATCACGATGTGATTAAGGTATAAAAAGGAAGGATATGGGGTGGCCAGGTGGCACAGTGAGTAAGAGCGCCGGCCCCAGCGTTGGGAGACCCAGGATCAGTTCCGGCCTCAGATACTTGGCACCCCCACAAAATAACTGGCCGTGTAACCTTGAGCAAGTTACTTAACCCCAATTGCTTCAAAATAAAATTAAAATTAAAAAAAATAAAAAGGAAGGGTAGATGAAGCTAAGGGATACAAAGTCATTTGGGATAGATACAGCCCCTGGGCTGATGGTAAAACTGAGTCCTGTTCTTGGGAAGGTCCCTTGGATTGTGGGAGGGGGTGTGAACTCAACCAGAGCCCTACCTTCCCATCTTCTATGTCCCCATTCCTATTCCCAGGGCTCTCCAGAACAATGATGCTCTGTCTGCTACTCCCAAGCCCCTTGAATACTCCTATTCCCCTTGAATGGGGGCTCATGTTGCTAACAGGCCTGAGACCCTCAGACATCCCTGAGAGCAGGGAAAGATGAGGCTTTGACAGGAGAGCTCCTCTCTGAAGAGGGGGCATTTAAAGATGGAGAATGGAGGCTTCTAGCTTGTTTCCCAGCTCAGCCTTCTGTGCTTATGCAACACACTAATCTTTTTGAGCCCCAGTTATGTTCTTGTTCTAGGTTCAAGGAGCCATTAGCACTTAGGGTCAGGGAAACTGTACGTTAACAGGAGGTTAGGGTGCCTTTATTTGGTTTTGCTGTTCCTTCCCCACCCCCACTCCAGTACCCCCCTCCCCTCCAACTAAGGAGACTGAATAACTGGTTGCCTCAGTAGTAACTCTACTCCCTTCCCTATGATCAGAAAGATATGATTAGAGACCTCTCAGATGTGTAGGGGTCTCTGAGCTTGGGGAAGTACTACCAGGGTCTTCCACTCAGGTTATAGGATTGTAACATCTACTTTGAAAACCTAACCCTGTTACAGGATCATAGAACTTTAGACCTGAAAGACACTTTAGATGGCCCTGGTCTAATCCTCTCAGGTTCCAGAGGACATGTAAGTCAGCAGTCTGACATGAAGGTTATCCATGGGGGTAAGTGGCAGAGTGGGATTCCAGTCTGGGTTCTTACAGGTCTCAGGGCATGTTAGAAGTGGAAGGGACCTCAGCTCTCCTTCAAATGCATGGTGTGTCTGTGAGTGTGTGTGTGTGAATGAATGGGTGCACGAGCTTAAAAAGAGGCATAGTTCCCATCAGATTGTGGGGAAAGGTGATGAGATTAGTTTGGGGGCATATTGAACTTGCTTAAGGGTCAGACCTGGATATCTAAACATAGGAGTGATAGAACGAGATGGAGAGGGGGACAAGTGAGTTACCTCGAGTCAATAAGGCCCCTTTTCTGAGAGCCATCTTCTGAAACATGGATTTTGTAAAGCATGTTGCAAAATGTATTCTTGGGTTTCTCAGCTGAGGTTGGATAGGGGGATATTTTGGGAAATGGAATATAGTGAATTCCACTCGGGTGTGGGTTGGACCAGAGGACCTCCAATTCCAAGTCCCTTATATTTCTGAGATTTTATGATTCTGTGAGATCAGAGGAAATCCGTGACTTAAAATGGAGAGTGTTTTTTTCCCCTTTCTTCTATTACACCATCTCAGGAGTGGCTCTGATCCTGTCAACCTGAACTCAAGGGATTATGACTTAATTCCATGAACATAGAAACATGGTCCTCATAGGCCCTCCAAGTAGGAGAGATTCCTAACTTCCTGACAGAAAGGGAGAGAAATGTCTTGCTATGTCATCTGGACTCCTTGAACCAGACACTGATCTCATACATGCATACATTAGAGACTCACACATTTACTACAATCAAATACACAGAGATATATGCCTCATGCATGCTTGAGGGCACACACATACACACGCACGGACACACACACATACATGTACACACTCTCTCAATCTTAACATGAAATTCACCCTATCATGCTTAGACTCCAAATCAAGCTGTATGAGGAATTGTTGAAGAAACTTACTTGGGATTTTTAGCCTGGAGGAGAGAAGACTCAGGGAGGGAAATATTAATTATGTTCAAGTATTTGAAGGGCTGACCATTTGAAAGAACAAATTCTCTTTTTTCTTTTCTTTTTTTTTTTTTTTAAGCAATCGGGGTTAAGTAACTTGCTCAAGGTTACACAGCCAGTTATTTCTGGGTGTGGTGCTGAGTGTCTGAGGCCGGGATTCGATCTCCAGGTCATCCCAACACTGGAGCCGGTGCTCTTACTCGCTGTGCTACCTGGCCGCCTCTCTCTCTTTTTTTTTTTTGCTTGGTCGTAGAGAGCAAAATTATCAACGAGTGAACATTACAGAGGCAAGTTTCATCTCAATATAATAATCAGAGTGGCTTTTAAAAAATGGCTGTGTCAAAGAGTCATCTCCCTGCTCCAGAGTGACTAAAACATCTCATCTCAATTCATTTCGTTTCAGTTGTATAAGCATTGGGTGGTGGTCAGACAAAGATAAAAATGAAACATCCCCTGCCCTTGAGGAAGCTTTTGTTCTCCTGAGGCAGCTAGGTGGTACAGTGACTAGAGAGGACCAGGACTGGAGTCAGTAAGATCTGAGTTCAAATCCGGTCTCAGATACTCACTAACTGTGCAATCCCACACAAGTCACTTAATCTCTGTTTGCCTCAATTTCCTCCACTGTAAATGGGGAAAATAATTAGTTCCTACCTTTCTGAATTATGAGGATCAAGTGAATATTTGTGAAATGCCTGGCTCAGAGTAGATGCCATAAAAATGCTTATTCTCACCCCTTATGGGGCAAGGAAGAAGCGATAAAATGTGCACAGACCAGCAAAGATAAACAAAATAAAAAATGAATAACAGTGATTTTAAGGTGAGGTGAGATGGAGTGCAGCACTACCAAGTGAGGGAATGGAAAATGTACCTAAGCTGAGCCTCTAAGGAGGACTAGTGTTCCAAGGGATATATTTGGTGAAAGAGACCATTCCACAGCTGGGGCACAGTCTATGCAAAGCCCACACATGGGAGGAGTGTATGAGATAATTGGAGTGAGACTGGCATGGGTGTTAAATGCTGTAACAATTGCTGGGATATGCTAAAGGACGTTCTTCCTTAGAGGGGATCGGAGGCTGGAGCCTTTGCTGTTCTATACAAATCCTAAAAATTCCTCACCCTGACCATGTGGTCAAGACTGGAGAAGGGGGGGGGGGGTGTAGTCAGAGGTTAGACCTCCATGACTAACCCTGGATGCCCTGTCAAAGTCTCCCCTCCATCCCAGTCCATCCTCCACTTTGCTGCTGGAGAGACCTGTTTAAAGCAAAGAGCTGGTGTCACATCAATCACAAACACCCTGCCCTACTCAGTTTGCCCCCAATTGCCTTGAGGATCAAATTTATAAACCTCTATTTGCACTTTAACACCCTTACACTCTGATCACTTCCTATCTTTACAGCCTTCTTACGCTTTACACCCCTCCCCATAATCTATGATCCAGTGACATTGGTGGTCTTTTTTTTTTTTTTTAACGTGCTACCCTCCATTTCCTGACTCTGGGCGTTTCTCCTGGCTGTCCCTCATGCCTAGCATGCTTTCCTTCCTTACCTCTTGATTTCCCTGACTTCCTTCAAGATTCAGCTCCAATCTCCACTTGTATGAGGCCCCATTGCTAGTGCCTTCTGTTCTATCCACTCTGTATAAATTGTCTATGTACGTAGTTCTTTCTGTGTTGTCTCCCCTTTCTTGAGATCAGGGACCATTCTTTGTATTCACGCTATTTAACCCAGTGCCTGGCACATCAAAGGTGCTCAATTAAATACTTGTTGATGGTGATGATTCTGATGAAGGCCACAAAAGGGAACTAGTAACAACAGGGAGTCCCTCCTGAGCCCTGAACCTGTCCCTCCAAGGATCTTGCCTGATCTCCCTTGGGGTTTGCCCCAAATTGATGGGGTACCTGGGGTCTAGGTCAATTTGTGAAACCAACTTGTGAAACCAGTCTGTGAAATTGTAACTGCAATTTGTATTGTAAAATTGTTATCTGTAAAATTCCTTTCCCAACCTCTAACTCTGCCCCTTCCCCCTAACCAAACTCGGCCAAGGCAACACCTTGGAACTCCTTTGTTCTTACTTAATCCCTCATGTCTCCTCCGGTCTGGCCCAAATCTTATCTAAACTATCTATGCATTGAGGTCCCTTCCCTCCGGTCAGCCCAGACAATGGCAGCCTTACCCTTTAAAAGTAAAAGCATGTACCCCTCTCACTCGCAGGTCCCCTAAAGGACTCTTGCGCGCTGTAATGGCGTATTAATAAACTTTCTCAACTCTAACTCCAAGAAAGGCTGAGCTGAATTCTTTCCAGACGCCCTGTTGAACCTATCGGGATCCCGTTCCCCCCCCCCCCCCCCCAAAATGATGTTCGGTCAGTAAGTCAGTTAACAGGCATTCCTTACCGTGCATCAGGAACTATGCTAAGTAATAGAGATACAAAGAAAGGTTCATCGCCTTTTCCTCCCTGGAGGCAAACTAGCATGCACAGAGATCAAAACATTGGGTCAAGTTTGCCAGTTGAGGAAAGAATCCCAGGCATCTCCTGGTCTTCCTTCTTCCCTTTCCTGTCTCCCTAAACACCACTGCAAGCTCATTCTGAAGGCTTCTTGGCCAGTGCAGTCAGAGCCCTCTGGGGCTATAGCCAGGGGAAGGGGAGGGAAGGCAGTGGCTGGCTCAGCGTGGGGACTCAGGGCCCAGCTTCCTCTGTCCCTTCTCGTTTATGAGCTTCTTTATAGCCATCCCATCGGCAGGTTAATGAGGAAGTAAGTGCCGCTGAGATGAAGCAGAAAGGGGCCTGGAGCAGGTGGGGGCTGGGCAGGCAGGATGGTGCAGTGGGGTTATTGGGTGGTGGTAGCCCAACCCTCCCCCCTGAGAAGCAGCCAGATTCTGCTCCCGCCAAAGACTCCCTTGTAAATGGCCCCCCTCGGTGGCGCTAATGGCTGTAAAGGTCTGTAATGAGAGACGATGGGGGCTTTGGGTGGCCAGAGAGGAAACCCTGGTAAGGGCCGGCGTCCGGCCGGGCACGGCAGGCCATAAAATTAACAGGCTGTAAAAAGGGAAAGGGCACGGAGACAGAGGCAGCTGGTGGCAGGGAGAGCAGTGTGGATGGAGAGACTATGGAGGGGAACATCTGGGAGGTCTCCTAAGAGGATGGCCCAGAGAAGCAGTGAGTGCCTGCTTTAGTTCCTGAGTGGGTGGTCTTGGGGGATCTGAGTCCTGCCCCTTCAGTAGTGAGAGTCAAGTATGTCTGATGACACACATTCTTTCATCTACCCTCCTTTGGGAGAGAGTCAGGTGGTGGTTTAGAGTTGGGGTTTAGGGGTCTGATTATCAGCATAACTTTATCGGGGGATGGTTCCATTTCCTTTCCATGAAGCCAGGATAAAAAGACTGGGGGCACAATCAGAGGTTGGGATTGACGGCTTATTGTGGGGAAATGGGGAGGGGACCAGCTGGGGACTCTGATATGGAAGAAGATTGTGTGGGGGTGGCTCTGGAAAGAAAGTATAAAGAACTGGGAAGTATCGGGAAGCAGAAAAGTGATCTGTAGCTGCAGATGGGAGTCAGTGTTTTTTTTTTTTAATCTAGAAAAGTCAGACACTAGGGCAAGGAGAGTGTCACCAAGGGTGCTGGATCTGGACTCAGGAAGATCTGGGTTAGACTCCCATCTCAGACATATGCTAACTCCAAGCCCAGTTTCCATAACTGTAAAATGAAGTTGTTGGATTTGATGTAAATCTAAGATTTTGTGATGAGCATACCCTTGACCTCAAAATACTCTCAGCCTCGGTTCACCTGATCTCTTGAACCTCCCCTTTCCTCATCCCATCCCCTTACATACATGTGCGTGTCTTTCTTCTTCCCCAGTAGAATGTTAGCTCCTTGACAGTAGGGACTGTTTCATTCATGAGTCTGTGGTACCTGGAACATAGTAGCCATGTCCTAAATGCTTTCCTCAGGTTGAACTGTCTGATGGCACTACGCACACCATCACTGATGCATACGCCGGGAAGGAGTACATCATTCAGGTGGCTGCTAAGGACAACGAGATTGGGACATGGAGTGACTGGAGTGTGGCCGCCCACGCCACTCCTTGGACGGAGGAGCCCAGATACCTTACAACAGAGGCTCAGGCTCCAGGTTAGAATCCTGGGGTTGTTGCCCACACCTGCCCTGTCCTCGGCCCCCACTGTATTCCTGCTGGGACTCTCTCACATTTCCATCTCTGTTCTATCTCCTTTTGTCCATCTTCCAGCCTTCCCCCTTAACAACAAAATCTCCCATCTCTCCTGTCCATCTCCACCTATCCCACTACACCTGGTCTTTTCATTATGCCCTTAGGCACGCTTCTTTGTATCTGCCTGCCTGCCTGTCCATCTAGTCAGCCAGCTTTCTCCCCATCTACAGGGCAGTACCCACTGCTCCTGACATCAGAATTCTGGGTTTGGGGTCCAGTTCTACCACTTACCATCTGGGCAACCTCAGTCAGGTCATTTAACAGCTCTAAGTCTCAGCTTCCTCACCTGTAAAATGGGGATAATAATATACCACTTGCCTCACTGAGTTTCTATGAAGAATGTTTTGTAAACTTTGAAGCACCATAGAAAATGCAAGCTTTTATCACTTTCTTTTCTCTCTCCCTGTCGATCCCTGTGTTCCTCTGTACATATTTCTATTGTAAAACAACTATTTCCTCCTGATAGTTCTTATCTCAGCACCCTTTTGCCAGAGAACTGCCTTTCCTCTTCCCTCCTCCTGGCATTTCCCCTGACTCCCATTGTCTGTAGCTGGGAGGGAGGTACAGTCCCTTGCTCTCCAGGGTTCCCAGATTGGGATGAGGAGAGAATGGGGGAGAACAGGATCTTCAATATAGAAATGGGTAACTTTTCCTACCTCTTCCCCTACTTTGGTTAGGGTGAAGAATTCATGGGGATCCCTGCCCCAGCCTCATAAGCCCCAGACCCTCTGAGTTTTTTCCCTTCCCCCCAGAGACCACCACCACCACCACCACATCCTTCGTCCCCCCTCCCACCACGAAGATCTGTGATCCAGGAGAGGTTGGGGATGGTGTGGGATCCTCAACCGGCTTCCTGCTGACTGTGACCGTGACCGTGACTGTGACAGTGACCACCATAGCAGCCACTGGCCTCTTTATTTAGTGAGTCTGGGTTGGTGAAGAACATGGGGACCTGGAGGGAAATGAGCAGGGCCAAGGTTAGAGAAGGGAAGCAGGTTGTGTAGAACCAGGCTTGGGGGATGCAGGGGGAAGGGTGGGGGGCACATTGGTAGAGAGAGGAATTGGGCCCCTGACCAGGGGCTAGGTCAAGACACTGGGGAATTGGAGGACTTTCAGTTTATTTCCATATTTTTCATAATGAAATATATTACATGCAGATCATATGGCAAATAAGTTTTATTCTTTTCAATTAATAGTTGGGTCCTTTTGCTGAGCACCCAAAGGAACAGTCCTGGGTGGGGGGAGGAGGCTGTAGGAAAGACAGAAGATGTGCCCATAAGATGGGGAAGGGGAGACAGGATCTGGGCAGAGTCTAAACTTCAGCTCCCAGAAGAAGGACTACAGGTCCTTGGGGCTGGGGCAAGCTGGGGGGGAAGGGGGGGGGAGTTGGGATCTGAGAAGCTGAACTGAACCTTGCTAACCACCTCCCTTCTCTTCTTTTCCCAGAGTCCCTCTTTGCATTCCTGTGGAAGAAAATGTTGAAAACAGAAATGAACAAAAACAAAAAGCTCACACACACAAAAAAAAGATCACACACACACACACACACACACACACACACACCAAAAAAAAAAAACCAGGAAAAAAAAACAAAACAAAAAAAAGATACTGTTGGGATTCTCGTTTTTCTATTTTGCACACGGTCAGGAGGACGTTTCACATTGTCTCCAGCTTCACTTTATAGAGACAACCCTGCCCCCTGACTCCCCTCCTCCAGCCTCCTGTCCCCATTCTATACCCCATTCTATACCCTTCTTCCAGCTACCTGACACCTTTCTCCCCTCCTGTGGCCCTGCAGCCTGTAGCCCCCCTGGCTCTTTGGTTTTCTGCCTCCTCTCCAGCCCTCAGGCTGTGTCCCCGAGGTCCTGGTCACTCAAACCCCTTGCTCCCTGACCTTTCAACTTCCACCCCCCTCAATCCTCATCTTTCCCTCTTCCCCTGTTGGAGGCCCCCATATCCTTGACAGCGGACAAGCTACTTAAGAGGGACCTCCCCCCCCTCCCCTGTAGGCAAGAGAGAGAACCATACAGCTAACCCACCCACCAAAGACATACCCCTTCTCCCTCATCTGGGTCACCTCCCCCAGGCCCCTCCTCATTGGGGGCCCCAGAGGACTTGGGTAGGGGGTAAGGGGGCCTCACACACCCCCTAATGCCAGCAACTTTCCCCATACCTCTGGCCCAAGTGCCCCACTCTGGTTCTAATTCCTTCTGTCGTCTCCTCCAGGGCCTTTGCCTTGGTTGGATTAGAGGTTCCTAAGAACTCACCCATTCTCCTTCAGTCACAAATTCCCACACCACATGCTTTTTCAGTCTCCCCAGGCCCCAGGGCTTCCCAACTCCTGTTTTGTATGGCCCTCCCTCACCTTGCCCCTCCCCAAAGTATTTAATGCCCCATTCATCCTAGTCAAACCCAGTGGTAACTTGCTGTATTTGAATTTTTTATAGATGTATATATACAGGGGAGGGGGGTGGGGAAGGGAAAAAGGGTTCTCATTAAACATCGCCATTTCATGAGTTACTGAGAGCAGACCAGTTTTTGGGGGGTGGGGGAGGGGAAGGGGGTGTTTAATCAGAGAGTGCAGCTAGAAGCAGTTTTTGGTTGGGGGTTTTTTTTTTTTTGGTCACAGAGGAAACAAGGCTAGGGATAATTTCTCAAAAGCATTTCTCTGGATAGGCAACTGTAAACAAGTTTTCCCTTGGGGACTTGTGATGAAATTGGCCATATTTAACTTATCAACAACCTGAAGGAAGGGGGGCTACAAATTCTGACTCGATATGGATTAAATCTACTCTGTGTGAAGCACTGTACTAGACCCTGGGAATACAGTGATAAAAATGGTAGAGTCTCTGCCTTCAAGAAGCTTAAAACATTCCACTGGGGTGAAATGAGGCGTATACAGAGGAATCTAGTACAAGGTAATTCCTGATGGGAACAAAGGAGAGATCCCACAAGTGCTCTGGGAATATCTGCTGGAGAGAACACTTGAAGCTGGGGAAATGGGTCTAGGCCTCCTCAAGGAGCTGATATCTGAGCTGGGCCATGAAGGAAGAAGGTTCTAAATGGTGGAAGTACACGGGCAGGAGAGATGGCTTTTGGAGGGAGGTTGGCAACAGACCATTTTGACTGGAACTGAGATGGTGAGAGGGAGTAAGGCTCCCCTTGTGACAGGTGAAATAAAGTAGGAATGGTAGGTGGGGACTAGATTGTAACAGACCTTTTTGTCTCAAGGACAATAGAGAGCCATTGAAGCTTTCTGAGCAAGGGACTGACACGGACAGACGTGCTTTGAGAAAATTATTTTTATAGCTGTTTGTGAAGAGGTGGGATTGGAAGCCAACTATAACCTTAAAGACCAGAGGTAGTAGAGACCTGAACCAGGGTGAGAGATGATATCTGATGGGAGAAATGTGGACAGACCTTGGCAACTGAATAGATGTAGGAGGTGAGAAGAAGAGAGGAGTCAGAGATGATTCCAAATTTTCTAACCTGGGTGACAAGATAGTGATGTCCTCAACAAAAATAAGGCAGTTTGGTGGAAGGATGAGTTTAGGGAAGAAGATGATGAACAGTTTTGGAAATGTTGAATTTGAGCTGCCTTTGGGATTGTTGTTGTTCAGCCTTCATTCTCGAAGAGGACCAGTGGCATCAGGAGGGTGATGTCTTGACTTGCAAGTGAATTGGATTTAAGTAAGACAGTTGTGCAAAGTCATTAGCTCCACTCTCTCCTCCAGAGTCAGTGGAGTCTGGTTACAGGACATAGGTCAGGGCAACTGGCAATGGCCCAGTCCTTGGGATATCAAGATGGAGATGTCCAGCAGGTGATGGAGGACTAGATTTATGTCAAGAGATAAGGCCTATTTTTACAGATTTGGGAGTCTTCTGTGTAGAATGGATTGAACCTTGGTAGTAGCTGATGAGATTACTAAGGGAGAAAGTAAAGAAAGAAGAGGGCCTAAGATAGAGCCTTAAGGGATATCTATGATTGGGGGAGAGGGGGAGTAGCCAGGGATTCAAGGGTGGGGAAAAAGTGCCTTGTTGAATTGTTTCACTTCAGAGTTACAACTGAAGAAAGGAAAGTAGGGACAGACATTTCCATGTCTGCATATGGCATGAAGCTTTTTCAGGGTGAGAAATATCTAGGGTATGGAATAAGCTGCAGGAAGAGCTATTGCAAACACAAGGAGACAAATGGCAGCTTTTATCAGTCAACAAGGATTTATTAAGCACTTATTGTGTGCCGGGCACTGTGCTAAATTACTGGGACACAAAGGAAAAAATTGATCAACTCAAGTGTGGAGAAAAATGGATGCAAGCTTCTCTTAGAGGAGGATGGACACTCAGTTATGATCCAAAATCTAGGCTCAATATAAGGAAGAGCTTCCTAACAATGAGTGCTGTCCCAAAGTGGAGTAGACTGATGGTGTTGAATGGATTCCCTTTCCCTGGAGGTCTTTGAATGGAGGCTGAATGACTAAACTGTTGGGCATGTAGATGAAGGAGTTTAGAAGTGTCAAACAAGTCACCCACAACACTTCCAAGCCAGATTAAAATGTAATTGGGGACTGTTTAACAAAATAAAAATACAACAAGACATAGATTACATTTTAAAGCTAAGTCAATATGTCGCCCACAGGGATCCATCTGTACGGATGAGTAGCCCTTGTTTCTATTCGGAGTTTGACATTACTGGCCTAGATGATCCTTGAGACTCCTTCCAACTCTGAGAGGCTCTGTAATCCAGGATGGCCTTGGATGGGTTGTGTGAGTGGGATGGCTTGGGGAGGGGCAGCATACATAGATTGTTCTCTGGAGAAATTGACTCCATGAGTTGCTGTGGCCAGAATGCTAATAAAAATCTTGGGTATTGTCATGAATCTATAAAAATGACTTATATTTATATAGTGCTCTAAGATTTACAAAACCCTTCACAAACATTATCTCATTTGAAATTCAAAACAATCTCATGAAGAAAGTAGTAACAACCATTATGATCTCAGAGGTCATCGGTTCAAAACCTACGCCTGATGCTTACTACCCATGTGGCTTTGGGAAAGTCTCCTAAATCTCTGTGCTTTAGTTTCCCCACTGGTAAAATGAGAGAGCTGGTCTACAAGAGATCTCCTTTTCAGCTCTAAATTTGTGATCCTATGATCCATTTAACAGATAAACCGAGACTCAAGAGAGGTAGAGTGATTTTCTTAAGGTCACAGAACCTAGTAAAGCACAGTTGGTCCTGGCCTTTTTGCCCAATATCGTACCTGGAGGAGCACTAATCACAGTTTATTTCCAGAGATTACTTGTGTGCTTGCGTCCAGCTGAGTTGTAAAGGGTGGCAGGGAGAGAAGGAAAAGGCAGCGACCAACCTTGCTCTTGAAGAATTTATAGCCTAGTTGGGGAAACACACACGCACAGACACATGAAGCCCTTGAATGAGGCCAGGACAGTGTGTGATCAAGGCGAAGAGTGGCTATAACTTTAAGGGCTGGAGGAGATCAGAGAACAGGGAGAAGTCAGGGGAAGTTTGCAAGCTAGGACTCGAGAAGATTTGGATAGGTTGGGGGTTGGAGAGTGAGAAGAGAATTAAGCCGAGGCAAAAATGCTCATGTTAAAGTGGGAATGCAAAGTATAGGCTTTGTTTGGGAGGAAATGAGGAGTCCAGTCTGGCTGTAGTACAGGGTATGAGTGGATGAGTAGTGTAAATTGGAGCCAGATTATTGAGAGTCTTGTTATCCTAGGAGTTGGATGTTAATGTGTGAGCAATGGGAGCCATGGAAGGCTTTTGAGTAGGAAAGTGACATGATCATGGCTGTGCTTTATAAAGATCATGCATTTAATGAACTGGTGGCCATAGGTAAGAAGAGACCGGTTAGGAGGCTGTTGCAATAGTCCTGGCAGGAAGAAATGAGAACCTACCCTGGAGAAAGAGTAGAGGGAGTAGAGAACAATGGAGGTAGATCTGAAGAGAAGACTTAGTACCTGATTAGACTGAGGGCTAAAGGAGAGGGAAAAGTCCAGGACGAGGAAAGAATTAAATACGATTGCAAGGTGTTGATGATAGGTGTCATCATCAATAGAAGTAGAGAATTCAGCAGGAGGAGGAAGTTGCCTGCAGGGGTTGGGAGAGTCAGGTGAATAATCAACTTTGTTTCAGACATGCTGTGTCTCTGATACTATTATATTTTTTACTCTTGCTTAAGGAGAATCTGCCTGATTATAGGTGAGGTTAGACCTGACCACAGTTTAGGATGCAGGGATGGGAGGGGAAATTCTGAAAGGTTTGGATACTTTGACTTTGGGCCTGGGTACCTCATAACTGAACAGTTCAGTGATTCAAAGCCCTGCCCCCCATCTGTTGACTTGAAAGGTAAGGAGCTTTGAGAAGACTGGATCAAGGTCAGACAGCGAGGAGAACTGCCCAACAGCAGGTGAGTGGGGAACAGTGGGGAAACACAGATTGATGATGAGCCCAAGGCAGTCTAAATAGGGTGGAGGAAGCACAGATAATTCAATCTAGCAGATTATTTCCAAACTACTCTTGGTCTTTTGATTCAGTCCATAGGCCCATGTGCTTCAATTGCTTTGTGCCATTGTAGGGCTTTTACTTATTTAAATATTGATGTGTTTTAAATGTAGAAGAGACACAGACTCAGATGCACACACATATGTGCCTATGTTCACAGAATGAATGAACTATTAAGTGCCTACCATATGCCAAATATTATGCTAAGTGCTGGGGATCCAAAAATACAAAAACAAACAGCCCCTCCCCTCAAGGAGCTTACATTCTAGTGGGAGAAATAACACAAGAGGGAATGGAGGCCATGTAGGACATGTTGGTCCAGAAAGTTGCAGTAACATGGAGGGATGCCATTGGGGATTTAGATTGACATGTTCCTTCTAGGAACAGCGGCAGGATAGATTTGATCATGGGTCAATGGTTCCAGAACTGGAGGGTTGTTAAGGAAAGAGCTATACCAAGGCTGTTGGCAAGGCTATAAAGAAAATGGTCGTAAAGGAGGGGGTGAAGTGAAACGTGATGGAGGTAGTTTTCTGGGAAATATGGTCTAGGAGGAGTCCCCAGTCAGAACAGCCTGGTGGCCTCAGGGCGGACACCTGCACTAACACATAAACTTGTGCTCTGCTGAGCAACAATGGACACGATTGCACGCTGGAGCCAACTGGGTCTACTGCACGTGTAGGTTATGGAATCTCAACTGAGTCCTTGCTACTGCACCCCAAACCATGCTAGCTTCCCCTAATGGATTCTATCCCACTCCACACAGTGGCTATTCCAAACTTTCTTTTTTCAGATAGTCATTTATTATTAATTAATATATATAATATAATTTTAAATATTAATCATTTATTAAGTGCCTGTTATATGCTAGGCACTGTGTTAAATGCTGGGGATAGAAATACAATTTAAGAAGAAAAAAAGACAAGTTATTTTCACCAACTTCTCCCCAAACCTCATCAGCAGGACTTCACCTTGTACTTCATTGAAAAAACTTGAAATCCGTATATCATTCATAGTTCTCTCTTTTGCTCATTTCTGAGGATAAGGTAGCCCTTCTTCTAAGGTAGCTCCTCTTCTTGGGCTCTTGACCCTATACCTCCCATCTCATCTACTAGGTTGACCCTTCAATCATCCCCTCCCGAATTTTCCACTGGCTCCCCCCGCTCTTACCCATAAATATACCCAAATGTCCTCTATCTTTAAAAAGCTTCATTTGACCCTATCAATCTCTTTAAACTGTCTAAAGCCTCTTTTTCACTCCATAAAAAGCTGTCTATACTCACTGTTTCCACTTACTCACTTCTGGTTTGCAATCTGGCTTCCCATCTCATCACTCAGCTGAAACTGCTCTCTCCCAAGGTCACTGGGTGACTGCCTAATTGCCGGAGCCCAATAACTTTTCCTCTCTCTTTGTCCCTATCCTCTCTGCACCTTTTGACATTATTAACCATCCTCTTGTAAATGCTCAGTTCTCCCTGGGTTTTCATAATACTGATCTCTTTTTGTTCTCCTCCTACCTTTCTGGACACTCCTGAGACTCCCTGGCTGGATTATACTCCATGGTCAACCCCCAATGTGTGGGTGTAACAGGGTTATGTCCCAGGCTTTCTTCTGTTCTGCCCAGGTGATTTTATCAGCTCCCATGGGTTCTGCTATAATATTTATGCAGCTGATTCCCAGATTCAACTCTAGTCTGCCTCCTTCAGATCTGTATCACTAACTGCCTCCTGGGCTTCTCTTCTTGGATATTTCATAGACAAACTCAACAAGTCAAAAATAGAACTCTGCCATTTTGCCTTTACTCCTATCTTCCTTAATTCTGTCCAAGGCAGTACCATCTTCCTGATCACCCTGGTTTGCAAACTCAGAGTCACCCTCTTCCCTCTCCCTCCCCTGACATATATCTGATCAGTTTCCAAGTCTTGCCAACCCTATTTCCACCATGTCTCATTTTGTGTCCTTTCTACTCACACAGACAACCTTCTCCTCCCTCCTTGTTCATCACTTTTCACCTGGGCTAATTGGTCTCTCTGACTTAATTTTCTTCCCTCTCTAATCCACCCTCCGACACAAATTACCAAATTTATAGTCCTAAAGCACAGGTCTGACCATGTCATTCTCTCATTTAGGAAGCTCCCATTTGCTCCTAGGATAAAATGCCAATTTCTCTGTTTGGCACTGATAACTCCTCTCAGCCTGGCTTTTTGTTTTCCAGGATCATTGCCCATTATTCTCCTTCACCATTAAACTGTGACATCCTTGGAAACAGGAACTAGACCTTTGTTTTGCCCTTGAATCCTCAGGACTTATTATAATGAATGGCACTTAGTAGGCATTAACAAATGTTTGTTGACTGACTTTTACTATTCATGTTCCAGCTAAACTTACCTACTTCATAGTCTCTGTATGTTTCGATCAGGGGGGAACCTGTAGCCTCAAGACCACATGTGGCCCTCTGGGTCCTCAAGTGTGGCCCTTTGACTGAATCCAAACTTCACAGAACAAATCCCCTTAATAAAAATATTTGCTCCGTAAAACTTGGACTCAGTCAAAAGCCTATACCCAAGGACCTAGAACACCATATGTGGCCTCAAGGCTTCAGGTTTCCCACCCCTGATTTAGATCATCAGTCAATAGGCAAATACTAATTAACGATAAATAAATTAACACTCTGAATCACCTGCTATGTTCCAGGCACTGTGCTGGAATACAAAAAAAGGTAAAACAAATCCCTGCCCTCAAGGAGCTCACAATCCAATGAAAGAGGCAACAGGTAGACTGAAGCAAGGTGAGTACAGCATAAATGAGACAGTGGGTGGAAAGGTAGATAGGGTGACTGGCCTGGAGTCAGGAAGACTCCTTTCCTGGGTTCGAATCTGGCTCCAGACACTTACTAGCTGTGAGATCCTGGACAAGTCATGTAACCCTGTTTGCCTCCGTTTCCTCAACTGTAAAATGAGCTGCAGAAGGAAATGCCCAAGAAAAACCCAAACCGGGTCAGGAAGAGTTGGACATGACTGAAGAACTACTAAACAACAACGGAGGAAGTAGGAAGTAACCAACAGCGGGCAGAACCAATCAACCACATATGATCAAAGATAACATTCCATCTCTCATCTCAGTGCTTTGGTACAAATTATCTCCCATGTCCAGAGTGCACTCCTTCACCTCTCCTTGTGGAGGGCCTTTTCCTTCAGGAGGCCTACCCTGATGCTCCCACCTGCTCATGTCTTCCCCCTCCATGGCCCCATCCCCTCCAACCTCACCTGTGATCACCTTGTGTCTCTCCTTTTCTACCTATGTGCTATTCCCCTAATAGAATGGAAGCTTTCCAAAGACAAGGGCTATTTCATTTTCATCTTGGTCTCTCCCCAGTGCCTAGCACAGTGCTGCTTCATAAACTTGTTTAATGAAAAATATATATAGGCATGAAGGTATATACAGACACCAACATGTGTGTGCAGACCAAGACACATGAAAACATGACACATACACATGTATGCTGTCATCTAGTCATTTTTCAGCTGTGTATGACTCTCTGTGACCCCATTTGGGCTTTTCTTGGAGTGGTTTGTCATTTCCTTCTCCAGGTCATTTTACAGATGAAGAAACTGAGGCAGAGTTAAGTGACTTGCCCAGGGTCACACAACTAATAAACATCTGAGGCCAGATTTGAACTCAGGTCTTCCTGACTCCAGACCCAGCACTCTAGCCACTACACCAGTGAGCATAGGGACACACAAAGGCCCACAAAGCTACAGATTCCAGTCTTAATAGCAGGCCCAGAGATTCAGTGCTTGGAACATAGTAAATCCTTAACAAATGTTTTTTGACTGACTGACTGACTCGGCCCTGCCTCTAGATTCCACTCTAGAGAGGCAACATGATGTAGTGGAAAGAACACTGGATTTAAAAACGAACCCCCCCCCCCAATTTCTAGTCCCAGGGCTGCCATTTGCTATCTGTGCAACAGGAGAAAGCTGATTTTTGTCCCTGAGACTCTCAGTTTTAAAATGAGAGAGTTGGTTCCTTCCAGCTCTAAATCCATGATCCTGTGAGTCTAATTAGAACTAATTAGGTTGAAAATAGACTGCGCTGGAGGTAGTGGGTTTTAAGCCACTGTGGGTCAGGGACATAAAGGGGATTCCTGTTTGGGTATTGTTAGGACTAGGTCCTTCCCAACTATTTCTGTGTGACTCGTCTAAGGCCTAAGTGGCAAAACTGAGAGTAGAACCTAGGTCTTGTCATTCCCAACTTCTTCCACAGTGAAGCCAGTGTGGATCAGAGTAGAGTTAGGTAAGGGGAGCTGGTGGAGATCCGATCAGCATCAGATCATGAAAGCATAGGCATTGGCGCAGAGGAGTGGACACGAGGTGTGGAGTAAGAGGACCAGAATTCAAATCCCACTTAGTTATGATGTATCACTACCTCAGTCTTCTCAACTGCAAAATGAGAGGAAGGATTGGACTAGATGCCTTCTTCCAATTCTAAATTTAGGATTCTGGACTGTGAGGGTTTGTGGGAGGGCTAGAAATTGGAGCTAGAGTTTGGTAGATATGGTAGGCTTAGAAGGACAACCTATCAAACAATCAATCAATATTTATTAAGCCAGAACTGTGGCAAGCACCTAACATGAGGGTGAGGGACATGCTGCTTTTTAACGAGTATGCTCTAATGCAAGCATCCAGTTGTCTGTGTACTTGGAAGATATTCAAATGACCCTTTAGGAGTTAATATGCCACTAGAACCCAACACCTACTTAGCTCCTAGGTCCCTTAATTTCACAATAAGACCATTAGTCTCTACAATAATTATCAATTGTCCACTAGATGGAGCTATGTTTGTCACCAGGTCAGTGGTCCTATCACTGTCTCTCTGACACATGCACTCTCTGTGTGCCTGTGCGAGTTATCAGTCTAGCTAACCATACAATTTCAAAAGAGATGGTCAAGGAAGAAACCCTTATTGATTAGGTTCTGAATTCCAGTTCAGAGGTGATGCAAACTTTTTTCCCTCTGGATTATAAGAAAAGGCAACCTAGAGTTCTAGAGACCTCACATCCTTGCAATTAGAAAATCTAACCCAGTCCAACCCTCCTTATTTAGGGAGTCAATTTTCTGTAGCGACACAGTTTGTTAAATGGATTCTAGAGATGTATGTGATTGGTCTTACATTGTTCCCCTTCTCTCCTCTCTCATAGCCATCACCCTGGTTCAGGGCCTCATTCCCTCTCACCTAGACTGATTGGTCTTCCTGCCTCAATTCTCTCCTCTCTAATCCATCCTCCATATCCTGTTAAATCGATCAACTTAAAGTACGGTTTAGCAAAATTGCAAAGAAAACCCTTAAGAGTTCCAAGTCACTGTAGACCAGATGATAACCTGTCAGGGATATAAATGGCCTCATTCCCTCTCACCTGAATTGATTGGTCTTCCTGCCTCAAGTCTCTCTTCTCTCTAATCCATTCTCTACATCTTGCCAGATAGATAGACTTAAAGTATAGGCTTAGCAAAATTTCAGTGAAAACCCTTAAGAATCTCATGGAATGGTTCACCCAATCATCTCTCAAAAGTTTACTCCTATCAGATTTCCCACTTGAGATGTTGGAGGCATAGTTAATGGAGCACCTGGTCATGCAGAAGATTAAGGGAAGATTATGTGTGTAGAGGACATTCTTGGATTTAGCTCTGCAAGTCATGGAGAAATAGGGACAGGCCAAAGAGTTGGGTAGTTCTTGCCTGACCAGAAGGAATCATAGTAGCACCAGTCTCATCCTACTCTCTCGTCCTGTCAGCTGCTTGTGTTTATGGCCTTGAGATTGGTTTGGTACCCTCGTGCAGTATAGGCCTCTGGGTAATTTCTGTCACTGGTAGGTGGCATCAAGCTCTCTTGGAAGTTCTCAGTCCCAAGGGCAAAATGGTAAATGACAGCATATCTCCCAAGGGCAAAATTGGATGCCCATGTCCAGATCTCATCTCCCTCCTCTTAGAAAAAGTTTTCTTGCCCTAGAGCAAGCATATGCTCCCTGACTCCCAGTGTGTGTGTGTGTGTGTGTGTGTGTGTGTGTGTGTGTGTGTGTGTGGTTGGGTCTGGGGAGGCAATATGGCGATCACTGTCAGAACTCTCTTCTAGTCCCTTTGCTCTCTGTCTTCAAATTATCATCACCCCAGGCCCTGAGGTAAAATAATAATTCAGAACAAATAAGGAGGGCACAGATGGGCACTGGTTACAAGGCATATCTCTACTTCTAGAAAATACCCTTCTCAAAGCCACATAGGTATTTATTTTATAATAAGTCAAGTCATGTGTTTTCCAGTGATGTCTCAGAGCCTTGGGTGGGCCCTGGTTTCCCAACCTTGCCTACAATACACAAGCCAGGGTCCAGCTCTGGTTTCATTTAAGGACAGATTTAGGTTTAGGCCCAACTTTGGGGCTAGGCTAAGCCTGAATCCCATTCTATTCATGAAGATAGCCCACCTCCAAGTACCCCTCTCCTTCCCAGGCTCAGTGTCCTGTTCACAGACAGCAGGCCCCTGACATTTATTAATGTCCCTTTACCATAGAGAACATCTGGCAATTAATTATGCACTAATTAGGGATTCAAAGTCCCTAACAGCAGAGCTGATTTATGGGCCCAGGGACTAGGAGACTGGGAGTGGAGACAGAGTACTTCCAGGGAACCGCTAAGACAGGAGTACTTAACCTTTTCTGTGTCATAGACCCCTTAGGCAGTCTGGTAAAGCATATGGACCCCTTCTCAGAACAAGACTTTTAAGTGCATAAAACAAAATACATACAGCATCAAAAAAGAAGCCAAAAGTTAGTGAAAATAAAGAATGAAATTTTTTCCCTTCCAAGTTCATTGAACTCCAGATTAGGAATCCTTGCTCTAAGACAATGGTCCTCAAACTTTTTAGTCTGGTTACTTCTTTATACACAAATTATTGAGGACCTACCAAAGAGCTTTTGTATAGGTTATATCTATTGATGTTCACCATGTTAGAAATTTAAATGTCTGAGTATTATTGTGAAAGTAGTTTTAATCCCACAGACTCCCTGAAAGAAAGGGTTTTGAAGACTGCCAGGGTCCCCAGATTACACTGAGAATCTCTCTAAGACAAGGGGTCTATTTCTCTTTCCAGATTCCCTTCTCATCAGGCAAACATTGACACTTTCACCAGGACAAATAGCTACTGATCACCTCAGGCCTCGGGTACATGACAAATGCTGGCCTCTCTCTATGTCCCTGTTCTACCCAGACTCAGATCCATCAAATAGAAGAGAATTGAATGCCCAGATCTGGGTTAAGAATCTCCCTCCCAGGGCATCGAGGTGGCACCATGAACAGAGCATCGGCCCTGGAGTCAGGGGGACCTTAATTCAAATCTGGCCTCAGACATTTGACACTTAACTAGCTGTGTGACCTTGGGCAAGTCACAACCCCAACTGCCTTGCCTTCCCCCCTAAAGAAAAATAATCTCCCTCCCCATCTGAGCTAGGGTAGAGTTAAGTAGCACAGTAGATAGAGTGCAGGACCTGGAGTCATCAAGACCTGAGTTCAAATCCAGCCTCTGACACATATTAGTTGTGTGATCCTGGGCAAGGCATTTAACCCCTGTTTGCCTCAATTTCCCCATCTATAAAATGGAGATAATAATAGCACATATCTTCCAGGGTTGTTGTTCTAATCAAATATGGTAATATTTGTAAAGAGCTTGATATAGTGCCTGGCACATAGTAGGTGCTTGATAAATGCCTGGAATGCAGTAAGGGCTTAATAAATGCTTGTTCCCCTACTCCCCATCTGTGTACAAGCGAAGAGAAGCAGATAGATAATTAACATCTCTCAGAATATTAGCATCATTTTGGGCATATTAGAACCAGAGAAGCCTAGATGTTAAAAGGCACCATCATAGTTACTGAATTCTAGTGACCCCACCTGCCCCAATGCAGGAATGCTCTAGGAATCATCCCTGGCAGGCAACTATCCAACCTGTGCTTAAACACCCTTGGTGGTGAGAAACTCAGAGGCTGCTCATGAGGCAGCCCAGCCGCTGGAATTGCTAGAAAGCCTTTTCTTACTTTGAGCTGAAATCCACATGACCTCCATCTGCCCATCCTGGTTCAGCCCACTAGAGTTACACAAATCAAGGTGAACTCTCCCCTAAGTGGGGGAGATCAGTTTTGCATAGTGGTCCTCTGAGATACTGTGATACAGTGGAAAATCCATTGGATATGAAGTGAGAGGGCCTAGCTTGGCATCCCTTACTCTGATACTTTACTGTGTGCCTTTGGTCAATCATTTCTCCTTAGTTTCCTTTATAAAAATGAAGTGGCTGGATTAGGTAGATGTATAATCTGAAGTCTTCTCTTCTTGAAGTTTAAGTATCTCTAGTTCCCTCAGCTACTCCTCTTACAAGATGAATTCACTAATCTCTTTGCCTTCCTCTAGATGCCTCGTGATTTGTCAATGTTCCTTGTTCAAATATGGCACCCTGAACTTTCAGCTCAATATTCCAGATGCGGTCAGAGCAGGAGGGAGACCAGCCTTATTATCATTTCCCTCACTCTGGTCTCTGGGCTTCTATTAATGGAGTCCAAGAGTTTATTGTCTCCACCAGCTTAGTCTTTTCCCTTTCTGCACTTTCTAGGTCCTTCCTCTTCTGAAAGATGGAGGGAAGGTTGAGTCCAATGGGTGGGCAGTCTCTGGATCTGCCCCAGGTATCAGTCCATTCATTTGGTGCTCTGAGGTCCCTGGTAGTTCCTAGCCCACCCGCAGTTCCATGGTAGTAGTAATCTGGCCTCAATTAGTGTGACATGGGAAAGAGGCTGTAGGTAGGGAGTGTGTGTGTGTGTGTGTGAGTGTGAGTATGGCAACATCAGTCTCTAATGAAGCGTGATGTTTACTGAGCCATGATGGACCAGCCAGCTATCTCAGAAAAGGGGGTAGGGATAGGGAAACTGAGCAACTGCCCCCAAAGTTCCCTAAAACAGCAAGAGATAGCAGGGCCCAAACCATCAGATTTAGAGCTAGAAGTATCCTTAGAGACCATCCCATTCAACCCCTGCATTTTAGAAATGAGGAAACACAGAGAGGTTATGTGACTTGTCTAGGATCACACAGCTAGCAGGTAGGTAGGACCTGAACCTTGTCTCCCTAGTTCTAAGTCCAGTGCCTTATCTACTAGTCCACACTGCCTCTGGGAGGTGGGGAGAATGGAGAGAATTGGATTCAGAATACACACCCCGAACCTTAAATGAGGTCCCCTATCCCTAAATACACTTCTTATATTTTAATGATCATCCTGGATACCCAAGCCTTATGGGCAGATAGAACATTAAAGACAAAAGGGACCATAGAACTCAATCTCTTCATTTTGCAAATGAGGAAACTGAGGTCAGTATAAAATCACTGAATATTCTGTGTAAGATAGCTTGGCACTGTAGACAGAGAGCTGGCTACAAGTCAGGAGAACCTGGACTCAAATGCTGCTTCGGACAACTATCGACTGTGTAATCAATACACAACTGCTCAGTGCTCCCAAGACAACTCTCTGAGACCAGAAGTTGCAAAACAGTTACTGACTAAAGGAATTTCCTCAAGACAGTTCCTTATACCAATGGAATCATACAAAGTCATGGGCCGTGTTAGATTGTAGGGGTGGCCACAAAGAGAGAAGAACATGGATTCTGCTATCAAAGAGGTGTTAATCTGATAGCACAGATGAATAATCAAACACCAATGATACAAAGGAAAGCTTGGGAGGTCAATGCCAAGAAGGAATGAAAGAAGCAAGGGAAAGCTTGGGAGGTCAATGCCAAGAAGGAATGAAAGAAGCAAGCATTTATTAAGGGTACTGAATGCCAGGCATCCAGGCTAAGCTTTTTTTTTTATTTTTGGAGGGGGGAAGACAGGGCAATTGGAGTTAAGTGACTTGCCCAAGGTCATATGGCTAGTAAGTGGTAAGTGTCTGAGGTTGGGTTTGAATTTAGGTCCTCCTGATTCTAGAGCTGGGGCTCTATTCACGGAGCCACCTAGACGCCCACCAGGTTAAGTTTTTTACAAATATTTCTTTTGATTCTCACAACAATCCTGTGAGGTAGATGCCATTATTATCCCCATTTCATAGAAACTGAGGCAGAAAAAGGACAAATGACTTGCCCAAGCTCACACTCTTTATATTCCCCAGTGCTAAGCACAGTTCCTGATACATAGTAGGTGATTAATAAATGTTTCTTGACTGATTGACCCAGTTGGAGCTGGACTTGAACTCAGGTCTTCCTGACTCCAGGTCCAACACTGTTCACAGTTCCACCTCGCTGCCTAGGAGAGGAGCAGGGGTGTGTGTGTGTGGGAGGGGGGGAAGGTAGTCATGGAGGACTTTATGGAGCAGGTGATATCTCAGTGTGACTACATGGCTTCAAGATAGGGAGCTTTGGAAGGAAGATAAAAGAGTGTGTAGTGGTGGCCTTATTAGACTGAAATATTTGTACAGTGCTTAGTACACTACCTGGCACATAGTAAGAACTTAATATGTTTTGCTTCCTTCCCTTTTCCCCTTCCTGGTTTCTAATTCAGCACTTTTCCCACACACTGCTTCTCCTTTTTAGCTGTCTGTTTAAATATGGACTCCTGAGGTTTGACCCTTCTGTAAAAGTATGCTGGTAAATGTTTAACAACCATCTCTCTGGGAAAAATTTTTATGGAAGACACATTTTTCTCAGTCTATTCTCCATCATTAACATTTTATCTATCGCTTTCTTAAGTCTGGACAAGCAACGACACAATAATTTAAGCCCTGATCTACGGCATCTGGCAATTTCTGAGGTGGAAATGCTCTCACTAAAAATTTAACAGTCATCTCTAGAGAGCTGGTTCCAGCACAGCCCTGCGCAAACATCCTTTAAACTGTGACTCCTTACCCCTTCACAGGTGGAAGGTTTCACAGGATGATCTGAAAATGTCCTTTCTGCTTCTGAGATTGTTTGATTCTGTACCTCCTGGGTACAGGATTGGGGTTGGAGGAAGGGCCTCTTTTCCCCAGAATTTCTCTTCTTGCCTCCTGCCCAGGGTAGATCACTATACTCAGGCCTGTGTTTTACTGTCTGTGTAGCTGACGGATGGTGCTAGGGGTAGGGGAATGGCAGATGTGGAAGCTAGATACCCTGTATAGGCATGTCTCAGGGCAGGGGGAGAAGGGGGAAAAGTCAGGCATTGTGCTAAGTACTTTACAAATATTCTTCCATTTGATAATGAGAGTGGAAACTACAAATGACCTCTGGCCTTCTCTGTCTGTTAATCTATCTGCTTATCTGTCCACCTACCTGCCTGATTGCCTGTCTGTCTCCCTGGCCATCTGGGTTGCTATCTCTCTCTCTCTCCCTACTCTCCCTCCCTGTCCCAACTTTTTACCAGGAACATAGGTGTGTGTGTGTGTGTGTGTGTGTGTGTGTGTGTGTGTGTGTGTGTGTGTGTGTGTGTATGATAATTACGTATACTAATTAAGCCTTGAACTGCCTAGTTCATATATTATAGGCTATATCCAGGAGAATTAAAATCCATTAACCTGAAGTCAGGAAGGAGATGTGTGAGTGCTGGGATGTAGATAGCGAATGGTTGGAAAGAGAAGGGAGAAGAAACAAAGGGAGGGAGGAAGATAAAGGGAGAGGGTAGATGCCCCAAAGGCCTATTGTTGAAACAACATGCTCCCCCTATATACCATCATATAATACTAACATTTATTAAGACCCTACTTTATGTGATGAATTGAGAGGAGATGCAAAATTTAGATTATATATAATTCATGCCCTAATAGGACTTCCTTGGGAGGGTAAGAATTTGGTAGGGAAGAGTGTGGAATAAAATAGATAATGCCTATGGTATAACAGAAAGTGCTTTGGCCCTAGAGTCAGAAGACCCAGGTTCAAATTTCATCTCTGATATTTACCACCTGTGTATCCTTGGACAACTTATTTGACTTTCCTTTTTTGTTTTGTTTTTTCAATTTATTTATTTTTTGTTTTCACCATTCATTACCACAAGATTTTGAGTTACAAATTTTCATTTGACTTTCTTATACCTCAGTTTCCTCATCTGTAAAATTAGGGAGTTGGATTAGCCTCTGAGGTTCCTTCTAGCTCTGAGTCTCACAATACCTGATTAGTATACTGGAGAGGCACAGAATAAAATACTATATGAGAGAGGACTGACAAGAATCAGAGAAGGCTTCATGGAGGAGGTGCCCTTTGAATTGGGTCAAAAGGCAGGAATTCAACCTGTTGTGGAAGAAAAAAAATACTAGTATGAATAATATACTCTGCAACTTAGGCTTGAGTCTTCCAGGAACAATTTTATTTAACTTAAATTATCATTTATTTATTTTCATTTCTTTATGAATTCATTATCAATTGTGTATTAAATTATGTAGTATTATTCTATATCCAAGTCATTGGTAGCTTGGAGAAAGAGAGATGTCTAAACTGATATACTTCCCCCATGCCCACTGATACGACCCTCTGCCTCAAGATGATTTTAGGTAACATTTACAGAAATCTCCGGGAAGAGAATTTGAATGTTTGAAATATAGATTGAGTTACTATTTCAGAACTGTGGAATAACCATCCCATTCTTACTGGACTCCCCTAGAGGAGTCAATTCCTTTTTTTTTTTTTTGAGGGGAAAGGCAAGGTAATTGGGTTTAAGTGACTTGCCCAAGGTCACACAACTAGTAAGTGTCAAGTTTCTGAGACTGGATTTGGACTCAGGTCCTCCTGACTCCAGGGTCAGTGTTCTATTCACTGTGCCACCTAGCTGCCCCTGTCAATTTCTTTTAGAGGGAGAGAAGGCAGGAACTGTGCCTCCCTTTAGGTGGGTTATAGAGCTAATAGTTTCAAGGGTGGGAAAGGGAATAATCTTATCTAGACAAAAGTTAAGGTTGGTCATCCCCATTAATCCATTTCTCTAAGGAAGGTCTTAGCTTTGTTCTATTCATTTTCCTAAAGGCAAAAGTCTGGAAAGGGTTTTAGGCTGGGGTAATATCATTTCTTAATATTTGTAAAGAAATCTCAAAGGACAGTTTTTTAGTATGCTTCTGCACAGTGGGAGGAGGGTGTTTCAAGGCAGAGGGTATAATCTGAACAAAGGAATGAAGACAGTAAAGGGAAAGTGCTCTGACCCAACATATACCCCAAGACTCATTTTAATATAGCCCATCTCCCATTATGTTGACCAATCAGAGTTGATTGGTAACTGTTTGGAACACCTGCTCTTCAAGGTCTTTAGTCTATGAGAAATGGCCAAATGACCATCCTTTTATTAATAAGTATGCTGACCTTACCAATAAAATTATTAAATTACCCAGAAAAAAAGTGCTATGTAAAGTCAGAGAGGAAAGGCCATTACTGATATATGGAAATCAGGGAAACTTTCCTGGAGAAACTGGCATCTAAGTTGAACTTGAAAGATGCTAGGAAGCACTTCAATAGGGGAAGGGAAGGCATTCTGGGAGTTAGGAACAGCCTGAGCATTTAAATGTATGGCACCTGGAAAGTACAGGGCATACACAAAGGACAAGAGCAATCTCGGAGCTGAGGCCACTGCTACTCACTCAACTAGAGAAGGGCAGGATCCTGATGGGCAGGATGAATGAATGAAAAGGACCGTATCCTT
This sequence comes from Petaurus breviceps papuanus, assembly GCF_028583685.1. NCBI lineage: Eukaryota > Metazoa > Chordata > Mammalia > Diprotodontia > Petauridae > Petaurus > Petaurus breviceps. The sequence goes on along the minus strand of NW_027186354.1, from coordinate 754,664 downwards.
ATCCATGGGATGACAGAAGAGGAGAGGAGTCCTTCAGTGGGCAAAAAGGAGGGCAGTCAAATGGTGAAGTGGATAGAGGGCATGGCCTGGAGTCAGGAAGAGCTGAGTTCAAATGCGGCTTCAGATGCTTACTAGCTGCGTGACCCTCTGTAAGTTACTTGACTCTGTTGGCATCAGTTTCCTCATCTGTAAAATGGGCTGGAGAAGGAAAAGGCAAACACTCCAGTATCTTTGCCAAGAAAACCCCCAAAGGGATCATGAAGGGTTGGACATGACTGAACAACAGGGAGAAAACATGGGTCTAGGGGTGCAGAAGAGATTGTATTTTACGTTGCTTTTTCTTTAGAGACTTTAGTAGCAGCAAGGACCCTCTGCATGCATCCATCTGGAGTTGAAACTGGCTCCACCATCCAGCTCCAATTTCTATTACAGAGACAAAGGAGGATCCAAAAAGAGAGATGTTTGAACTGAGCCTGATCCCCTAAAATCCTTTCCCCTCTCTCTGTTTCCCACTTTAGGATCTCCCTGTTTCTGCCCCTTCCTTTTCTTTTCTTTTTTTTTTGTCTTTTTGGAGGGCAATTGGGGTTAAGTAACTTGCCCAAGGTTACACGGCTAGTGTTTTTTGTGTGGGTGTTAAGTGTCTGAGGCCGAACCGAACTCGGGTCCTCCTGACTCCGGCGCCGGCGCTTTACTCACTGCGTGTCCCTTCCTTTTCTCCCCACCGTCTTCCTCATCTCTCCCTGCCTCAATCTATGCCCCAATCTTTTCTCCCATAGATCTCTCCCCACTTTTCTCTTCCCTGAGTCCATCAATCACCAAACACTTCTTACAATCTGCTGGTTCCCAGCAGCTGCCTGAGAAATTGGGGTGAGCGGGTAGCAGAAGGAAAGTTCAGGAAGCAGGATCGGCAGAGGTTAGGGTTAGAGGTTTAATAGCCTCTCGCTTCCTTCGAGGGAAGTAAATGGAGGAAGGAGCTTAGGGTAGAAAGGAGCCAGGAGTTCAGGATGCCTAGGTGTGGGTCTCAATGGGAAGAAACCTGGAGGCATCCTACGGCTGTTGTCCAGTTGGAGCTGGGGTAGAGGGAGGAGCCAGCAGAGGGACTTTGCAAGAAGGAGGTCCATCAGGACCGCTCCCTGAAGTGGAAGGAGTCACTTTCCCCTCTCCCCTTCTACCTTCCTTCATCTGCTCTCCTCCCCTCCCCCCTTCCCCCTGGGGATGAAGGAAGTTAAGAGTACAAGAAACTCCAGATGTGGGAAATTTGAGCTTGGGAGTGGGCTCTGGAGTCACAACGAGATGATTACCTTTCTGGTGTCTCCAGCAGGTTAAGTCACAGGATGCAGTGTGCCCGGATTCAAACGTTTGCTGATTCCCCACTTCTGTTAACAGGAGACCAGAGGATCCTAAAGCGATGGAAAGGACTTCACATTTCTCTAGTCCAACCCCTTCATTTTACAGATGAGGAAACTGAGGCACAGAGGGTTTAAATGACATGCCCAAGATCACACAGGTAGTGTCAGATGGAGGATTTGAACCCAAGTCACAAAAAGGTCCTTAGAATACTGGCTTTATTACTTTCAGGGAGTCCTTGCTTCTCAGTCCCATTTTGTGGGGAGCAGCCACTGTCTGGTCCTGTCCCTGCTTAGACTGTGGAGGTCTTGGGGCCAGGGTTGGGACAGCAGAGCTCAGGGGATTGTTGAAGCTGGCACCTGGTAAGCTGGAAGTTGCGGTTTGGTGCTAGGGACCAAGGTCTGAGCCCCTAAAGACTAAGGTCCTGGTGGCTGGGAGGGCTGTGGGGTTTGGGATACTTGGGCAGAGAACTGGAAACGACCATTGCTAGTGTCTCCTTAGAAGATGGGGCCCAAGGAGCAGAGAACAGATGAAGGACTGCAGGGGGAAAATCTATCCCCAGCTAGCAATGATTAGTTGTATGACCTCAGGTAAGGTTCTCTCTCTGGGTTTCGGTTTTCTCATTGGCAAGATGAGAGGGTCAAATGACATCGTCTTTGATACCCCTTTGAGCTCTAATATTCTAAGATTTGACCTAAAAGTTAGAGGTAGGGAGCCCAAGGTAGCGGAACAGACTCCCTTCTCCTACTTGGGTGGAGGCAGGGGATGAATGAACTACATTTTAAGTCCAGTCTGAAGCTTTTTTCAAGGACCGTTTCATCAGCGTCTCCTAAATGTAGAACTCTTCTCCCTAACTGTGGCTCTCTTCCCGCCTTCCCCCTCCCTCTCAGCCTCGTCTTAAGCCCCCCCCTTGTGCCCAGGTCACTAACCATGACTTGCCTGGGTTATTAAAAGGGCAAGCACGCGTGGCAGAGGGAATTCCATCCCCCTGTGCTTGGCTGCTTGGCTATGTGCCAGCACAGGCATAGCCCCAGTGAGGCTTCAGGAGGGGGATCCCCTTTGCTTACTGGTTTGCCCTCCTTTCAGTGATGGGACTCTTTCCTAGACCCTTGTGCTCAGCACACAATACCTCTGAAATGTTTGATCATTCACCTAGACAGCTAGGTGGTGTAATGGATCGAACCCTGAAGTCCGGCAAGACTTGAGTCTTCACTTACTAGTGAAGACCTTGCTTCATTTACTAGCTATGGGACCCTGGGCAGGTGACTTAACCTCTCTCAGCCTTGGTTTTCTCATCTGTTAAATGGAGGAATCACAGGGATCGGGCCAGGGCTGTCCTGAGGATCAAATGAGATCATGTCTTAAAAGTTGCAAAGCTTACAATGCTGTGTAAATGCTGGCTGCTGTTATCATTATTGCCTTCAGACTAGAAGGTGGGACTCTCATGGGATGTGTGATTTTCACCTTACCTTTAAAGCCCCTACCCACTCCGAGCTGGGTTTCAAGGTTGGGGGCTTTTCTTTCCACCTGCAAGATGAAGCAGGAAGGAAAACCTGGGCAGGACCCTTACAGATGGAGAGACTCCAGCTGTAGGACAGAAGGCAGTTCAAGGCACTTAGCTCTTCCAAAAACTCCACCCCGCACCCCACTCCAACACACACACACCTGTTCCCTCCATCCCATCAACCTGTCCTGGCTCCCCCATCATAAGAACAGCAGCTATGCCTTTCCCTCCCCAACCTCTCCTCCCAAATGTTACTGAAGCATCCTGGACTGGGGTGGGGAGAAGGAAGGATTCTCCCCTCCCCCTCTCTTCCTCTCCTCTCCCTTCCCCCCTCTCCCCTAGTTAATGAAGTCAGGAGAGCTTGGACAGAATTACAGACTCTGATGTATGGCCCTCTGGGGCAGGGGCCATGTGGAGAGAGGCTGTGCTTTGTCATATCACTAACACCTCTTAGCATGTGCTGGGAGGGCCAGGGAGAGGAATCAAGTCCATAGATCCAGGCTGATCTTGACTCCCCCTGTGGCTAACCCTCTGCTGGGTTCTGCTCTTGGGAAGACAGAAGAGCGACCTCATCCTTGCCCTAGGGAGCTCATCCTGTGGTTGGGGAGACAGACCTACGGAACCCAACAAAAGATCAGAGGAACTCAGCAGCAGAGCCCTATACTTGGGTGAGATCTTGGAGGCAGTCTGCTCCAATGCCCTCATTTTACAGATGAGGAAACTTCGGCCCAGGTACTAAGCATCAGAGGTGGCACTGAAGCCCGGATCCTCTGCCTGCAGAGTCAGTGCTCTTCAGAGAAGTCAACGAGCATTTATTAATCCTTCATTATGTGCTCGACACTGTGACAAGCCTTGGGACTATAAAGACAGGCAGAAAGAAAGACAGTGCTTGTCCTCAAGATTGGGGAAGAAGTTAGGTGAAGAGGGAGAGGGGAGGTAGGAGAAAAAAGAGGGACTGAGAGTACCCAGCAGGGACATGGTACAAAGTCCAGCAAAGTCAGGAATACAGCCTGGGGAGGAATTGAGGCATGGCTGGCTTGGGCACCCTCCTTAAAAATAGAGGTTCTGAGAGGATGGAGCCAATCAGAGGGAGAGTCCACAGAGGCTGAGGGTAGTTCCAATGTGTGAAGTCTAGATTGGAGAGCAAACTGGGTGAAGGGGTTCCTGGAGGCATCCGGGAAAGTCTAGGATTAATCAATCAATAAACCTTTATTAAGCACTTTACAGGCACTGTGCTAAGCCCTAGGGATACAAAAAGACAAAAGACAGTCCCTGCCCCCAAGGAGCTCACTAATAGGGGAGACTGCAAACAAACAAATTCACATAAACTATATACAGAGACAACGGGAATTAATTAACAGAGGAAAGACACTAGAATGCAGAGGGATGAGGAAAAGCTTCCCGAAGAAAACTTAGAAGAAGTCAGGGAAGCCAGGAGGCAGAGATGAAGGGGTGCTGCCTAGGGAAGAATGAGTAAATGAGTGTGGGCTGGAGCAGTCAGGGACAGCTTCCTGGGAAGGATAGGACCAGAGTTGGGCTCTCAATAGTAGGTAGGATTTGGGTAGGAAGAGAGAAGAAAGGAAGCCATTCAAACATTTGAAGCACTATCATGTAAAAGAAGGATTGGATTTATTGTCCCTTACTCCAAAGAGGAGAATTGGGATGGGTAGAAGGGACTGGGAGGCAGATTTCACCTCAGTGTAACAGCACAGTAGCTTTGTGTCCTTGGAGTCAGAAAGACCTAGATTCAAATCCTGTTTTGGATTCCTACCAGGCCCTAAGTCCATATGCTTCACTTTGCACATCTGTGAAATGGGGACAATGATGATAGTACCAACCTCATAAGGTTACTATGGGGACCATAAGAGATAATGTATATAAAATGCTTTGGGGGCAGCTAGGTGGCACAGTGAATAGAACACTGGACCTGGAATTAGGACAATCTGAGTTTAAATCCAGCCTCAGACACTTGACACTTAACTAGCTGTGTGACCTTGGGCAAGTCACTTAACCTAATTGACTTGCCTTCCCCCCTGCAAAAACCAAAATCAAAATAAAATGCTTTGCAAATTTTAAATTTCCATAGAAATTAATAAAGGCAGCTAGGTGGCACAGTGAATAGAGCACCAGCCCTGGAGTCAGGAAGACCTGAGTTCAAATATGACCTCAGACACTTGACACTTAACTAGCTGTGTGACCTTGGGCAAGTCACTTAACCCCAATTGCCTTGCCTTACCCCCTTAAAAAGAGAAATTATAGCTATTACGATAATTAATAAAGAAGTTTAGTTTTTTTTTTTTTTTTAGCAATTAGCATTGAATAGGATGATTCAAGAGGTAGTGAGTTTTCTTTCCCTGGGAGTATAAAGCAAAGGTTCAATGCCACTGGTGAACAGGGTTCTGCATAAGGTGGGGGATAAATTAGGTACGGCCTCCCGGAGGGATTGCTGGAGTAGGGGTAGGTTAAGTAGGAGGAGGGCAAGGTAGCAGGTAGAAGTAGAGGAGTTAAGAGAAGTAGGAAAAAAGAGAGACACACAAACATAAAAACAAGATTAGGAGAAGAATCTCTTAGGGAAAGTATATGCTTACATATGTATGTATATAGAGGTATACCTTGTATGTATATATCAATACCTATATATAAATATATCCATGCTCAATTGTAGCCTTGAGGTGGTGAGTGGGGGAAGGAAAGGAAAAAAAGAACCCAAAAGTGAACAGCAGAGAATAAAAGAAAACCTCCAAGGAAGCAAAGATGGACAGCTTTCAGCATAATGCACGGTATTTAATAGATAGGTTTTCTTGAAATGATAAGTTATTTGCTATATATTTTGAATCTTCTATGTTCTGCTGTGCACACGACATGTTTTTTCTTTTCTTATTTTATATTTTAGTTTATAATGTTTCCTTTTCTTTTCTTATTATATATTTAAGCTTTAGTGTTTGTCTAAAAGGAAAAAGAAAAAAAAACGGTCTCCAATGTCCCTTCCAATTCTGTGATTCATGAAAAGCAGAGTAAACAGCAAGAATAAACTTGGCATGTGTGAAGGCAATAATTGAGGGTTAGAGCTGGATTACCCAACGAACTTATTAGATGTGGGTCCAAAGCCCCCCAGAGGGAATAGGGGAGGAGCAGTTAGCTTGCATCCCTTTCTTTCATGGTTCAGGGACTCCCAAGATGGAGGTATGAAAAACCAAAGAGCAGGTCACACATTTGTCCCTGCTTTGGAATCCCAGTCATTTGGCAAGGGGACCATAGAGATTGATAGGTCTTGGAAGGGGGTGTTGGACTTCTTCAAACATTCACAAAAGCTAGTATTAAAAGGAAAATGTCTGTGTGTAGACATGACTACCCCATTTCCTGGTTTCTTACAACACATTCCCAATAACCCATTAAGAACTAAGAATGACTTAGTAATCACTTAATAAATATTCCTTGAATTCACTTGAATGGTTTTAAGGGGTTTCTGGGGTTGGCTATCTAGAGACCTCTTAATCTGGTTTTCATAAAACTAGGCCAGTGGAATAGAGGGTATGTATTGGGAAGTGGCAGGAGAAAGATTGGGGATGGTCTATGGAAGACCTTGAATGTTGGGTTAAGGCTCTTTCACAGAGGACTTGAAGTTGGACTTTGTCCTTTATAAACTGCATGATCCTAGGCAAGTCTTTTAGCCTCTATGGACCTCATTTTCCTCATCTGCATAATGAAGTGTTAGACTAAAGGATCCCTACTGTCCTTTGAAATTCTTAGGATTCTGAGTCTATGGCATGGCTAAGGTCAGCAGAGTCTTGAAGTTTCCCTGCCCACACCAACAAACTCAGATTAAATGAGCAAAAATGAATATTTATTAAATACTCATAATGTGTTGAAGAGTAAAACAAATATTTATTAAATGCCTGGGAGAGATTTTTTTAAAGTTTAAGTTAGAAATGATCCCTCCCCTCAAGGAGATATTGTCTACCATTGTCTAGTAATGTGTATCATACATATTTATGATACATACCACTACAAAATTGTATTTTAGAAAGTTACAAAATGAAATGTGATGTGAGACCCCAGGGGACATGTTACTGGGGAGCATAAGAGATAAGGGAAGGCTTCCTGGAAGAGTTGTCATTTTAGTTAGAATAAATAAGTATGGAAGAAAAAAATCTACTCCCCAAACCCCAAGATATACTTGTGAAGTATAAGAGATTAAAATGTATATTCCTTTGGACAGAGGGCCCACACATAAGGGTGTGATTCCCATGTGGACAGAGGAAAGAGAGGGAGGACTTGTCCTGACCTACCTCCTGCCACTGGACTCAGATGGCTTGGGAGGAGAGAGTGAGGCCGATGACTTTGCACAGCCCTGCCTCACTTAAATCTGATTCACTTGCAAGTCAAGATATCACCCTCTTGATGTCATTGGTCCCCTTCAAGAATGAAGGAAGAACAGTAGGAACAGCAAACATTTTGGTTACATACAAAAGGCTGGGTGGGAATTTAAGAGTAGCCAAGAAGGGAAGGGAATGCAATTTTGTAAAGCTCTAATCAGTGGTCCTGAGAGCTGGGAGGATAGGATGGGTGTTGGAGAGTACAGTGGGGGGAAGGTTATGAGCTTGAAAATCTAAAAGGAGACCTCTAGATGCCCTGTGATAACTTAACTTCTCTTCTCAGCTTTTTCAGTCCTAGTTCCACCCCAGTTGGGCTCTCCGAGCCGCACACCTGTGTGTGTATGTGTATGCATGCGTGTATGTATGTACGTGTATGTGTGTGTGCATGTGTGTATGTACATATGTATCTATGTGTGTATGTGTGTGTGAAGGGAGTTGCGGGTGAGACCAAGGAAAGGGGAGTCAGCCTTCTAAATCATCTCCGTCTCATCCCATCCCCTCATTCCCTGCTTTCCCAAGTCTGACAGCCCTACTCAAATCTCTGTAAGTTGAGAGCTCTGCTTATTTCCTTCTACTCTAAGCTGTCATTACCGTTATTACCTCATTGCCTCCCCACACCCAATTCCAGGCCCTTCTTTCCCTAGCCTCAGGATGAATCTAAAGGAATAGAACAAAAGGGCAGAATGTAGAGCAAAGGGTAGAAACCCAACAAGGCAAATCAATCTAGCCTTGACGTAAAGGAAAATTAAAAAGAAAAAAAAACCTTCTTAATTTTGTTGTTCAGACATGTCCAATTTTTTGTGACCCCATTTGGACTTATTCTTGGCAAAGATACTGAAGTGGTCTGCCATTTCCTTCTCCAGCTCATTCTTCAGATAAGGAAACTGAGGCAAACAGGGTTAAATGACTTGACCACAGCCACACAGCTAGTGTCTGACGCCACATTTGAACTCAAGATGAGTCTACCTGAAACCCGACCTGGCATCCTATTCACTGCGCCACCTAGCAGCCCTCAGCAACAACAATTGTTGTCCATCCTTCCTTCTCAAAGAAGGTCAATGACATCAGGAAGGTGATATCTTGATTTGCAAGTGAATCGGATTTAAGTGAGGCAGGGCTGTGCGCTCTCTCCTCCAATCATTCCGAGTCCAGTAGAAAGATTTGCATCAGGACAACTGGTGATGTCCCCCTCTTTACAATGAGAGCTATCCAAAAGGTGAGCTGGGCTTCTTCTTACTGGATGGAGGTCTTCAAGTGGAGACTGAGGACCATTTGTCAGATATAATGTACAGGAGATGCCTTTTCAGGAATGGGAATAACAAATTTTTTTTTTTAGGAATTTTTTCCAGAAATAATACACAACCTCCAGGGTCCCTTCCAATGCTAAGATTCTGTGACCCTTGGGTAGCTAATACCCTTTACCTTGAATTATAGTTTTTTGAGCTAGAAGGGATCTTAAGAGGGAACCTGGTCCAATCCCCTCATTTTATTGGTGAAGAGACTGAGGCCTAGAAGCCTGGGGTGATTTAGCCATGGCCACCCCCAAGAGTTAGTGTTAGAGCTGAGACTAGAACCCAGGCTTCTTGACCTCCAGTCTGGTATTCCTGATCTCACCCCAGAGATGCCATAAGGGATCTGGGGGTGGGCCTTGTCCTCTAGTGCCCTAAAGCTATAGAACAAAATAGGTAGAAGTTCCAGATGAGGGCAGGGGTCCCAGGCTTTTATTTTACTAACCTCTCAGAGCTATGACTAATTTTTCAACCCACTCCCCACCCTTCATCCCTAGGGAATTTCCACTGAAGCAAATTTATCCTGACCCCTCCTTGACCCTGTCTTGTGGTAGGTATCGAATGTGGATAAAATGAGAGAGAGGAGGGGCTCTAGCTAGGCTATCCATAGCTAGGTCTGCTTTACTGGGTTCTCTCCTGGTGTCCAGGTCCATCTGGAGACACTAGGGAAAGAGAAAGAGACAGACAGACAGACACAGAAAGACAGTAAGACAGAGACAGAGACACAGAGATAGAAACACAAGAAGAGAGACAGAGACAAAAACAGAAAGACAGAGACAGAGAGAGAAACAGCGAGAGAGACAGAGAGATAGAAAGATGGAGAGAGACAGAGGGAGAGAGAGACAGAGAAACAGAAAGATCTCAAAGTGTCTTCCAGGCAACATTTCCCTACTCGGTACCAGAACACGGCCCGGTGAAGAAGAGCATCATAAATCTTCATTAGGATCCTAGCCCTTCCCTGACTCTAGGGAGTCTGGGACTGAGCCAGAAAACAGGTCCTTCCAAGCAGATGTAGAGATGCAGCTCCAGCCCTGGTCCTCCCTGAGCCCTGGCTTGTGATCTTACCCAGAACAGCCCCCCTGGGGAAGACAAGCTCTCTATAGCTCTTGTGCCAGACCCAGGGAAAGCAGAGGGGCAGGAGGAGAACAATTTGAGAGCCAATAGGAAGGAGAAGGGGGGGGGGAAGAGATACTGGGACTGGAGGGAAAGGGGTAGACAAGAAAAGAGGGACAAGGGAAAATCATAGGACCTTGTGAACTTCTGTTCTGGAGGTATCTGGAGGGTAACAGGAGAAGAGGGCCTGGCGGGGGCAGGAAAGGATCTGAGGGAAACAGGACCCAACAGACAAAATGAAGGGAGAGAGATGTCTCAGCACACTCCATTTCTTTGACCAGATGTTTGGATATGTCTGAGCTGGGAGTAGAGAGCTCAGACCTGGTTCCTTAAGTTGAATGGTCTCATCTTCCTAGAGGATCCCAAAGTGTGCAAAATTGACTGAGAAAAGTAAAGGTTTCTGTGGGCTGGACAGTGGGAGAGAAGGCAGGCTCAGAGCCAATGGGACTCTGGAATGTCTTCTTCTCTCCTAGGTGGAGGCATAAGGCACTCCACACTAAACATTGCCTTCCATCATCTGTCCTATTGAAAGGGATTGGCTGGTTTTGCTTGGCTTCATTGGGTGGAATTAGGATTAACAGGTGGATGTTATAGGGAGAGAGCTGAGTAGCTCAGTCTAAGGAAGAACTTCCTATCCATTAGAGCTGTCCAAAAGTGGATGGCTGCCTTTACTGGGTAGTGAGTTCCCTGTTACTGTAGATATTCAAGAACAGACAGAATGATCACCCTTCAGGAATGTTGTAGGCAGAATTGGAAAACTGGATTAAATGATGTTTTGGCGTTGGCAGGGATTTGGGAACAGTGACCACCAGGGGGCAGGCCAAGCTTGTGGGAGATATAGGGCCAGGATGGGCAGAGGGTGCAGAGGGCAGGTCAGCCCTGAGAGTGAGTGTGTGATTATTCATGATTTTGTATGCATTTATGATTGTATTACTAGATTAAATGACTCACCCAAGGTCACACATCACAGTCACAGACATAAGCCCACAGAGTCACCCACACACACTGTCACAAGTCCAAGCCATGGTTATCCTTTTAAGCTTAATTTTGTCATAGACTATATTTTATGAGTGTGTGCAAGGAGGGGATGTTGCAAGGGGGAGAGGGAAGGGGACAAGCATTTATACAGCTCCTACACTCTGCTAAGTGATTTACAAATAGTATCTCATTTAATCTTCACAACAATCCTGTGAGGTAGGCTCTATAGTTATCCCCATTTTTTTTTACAGTTGAATAAACTGAGGCAGACAGAGGGTAAGTGACCTGCCCAGGGTCACACAGCTAGTAAGTGTCTGAGATCTTCCTAACTTCAGACCTGCCATTCTATCAACTATTCATCCACTGGTAGGGAATGTGGTATCCACTTTTAGATGAGGTCACTATGTTGCTATTTAACTTGTTTTTATTTTGTTCTAAGAGACATCTTGCAGAGGGTGTGTGTATGGGGGGGGATTTTGCAAATGTTTGTAATGTAAATACAAAACATGTCAATAAGACAAGAAAAAAAATCTAAAAGACATATGCTGTGTTGTTGAATTGTTTCAGTCATGTCCGACTTTTTATTGACCCTTTTTGGGATTTTCTTGGCAATGATACTGGAGTGGTTTGCCTTTTCCTTCTTCAACTAATTTTATAGATGAGGAAACTGAGGCAAACAGGGTTAAGTGACTTGCCCAGGGTCATACAGCTAGTAAGTGTCTGAGGTCAAATTTGAACTCAGGAAGAGGAGTCTCCCCGAGTCTAGGACTGGTACTCTGTGAACTATGGCGCCACCTGGCTGCTGACTGTATGACACTAACCATCACATCTATATAACCTTTTTTAAGTTTTCAAAGCTCTTTTCATTTGAATTTAACTACAAGCAGGTGAAGTATGTACAACCAGATTTGTCATCACTGTTTCACAAGCAAGGGAACTAAGATTCAGAGACCACACAGCACGGGAGTGAATGTCAGCATTAGAACCCACATTTTCTGACTTTTGGTTTGGGGTTCTTTTCATGAGGTCATCTTGCCTCTGACTTGTGACAGTGTGTGTCTGCATGATTCTCTCTCTCTCTCTCTCTCTCTCTCTCTCTCTCTCTCTCTCTCTC
>NW_027186354.1:730742-742843 GCF_028583685.1 Petaurus breviceps papuanus | reverse complement strand
CAAAGCCTCACTTTCCTCATACGTAAAATGAGTGTTAGACAAGATGACTCTCAAGGCCCCTTCCATCTGTAACAGTCTATGAGCCCATTCTGTTCAACTGAACAAACATTACTAAGTGCTTGCCATGGCAGACATTGTGTCAGGCACTGAGGGCTGGAAGATACCAGGCCTTGACTCTTGTGGGGTTCACAATCTAATGGGAAGGATACAACACATACCTACATAGGTATGGTAGGGCACATAATCAGGGCAAAGGAGAGTGCCAAGGTGCCCAAAGAAAATCTGAGGAGGGAGAAATCATTTTCAGTTAGGAAGCTTGTGGAAGGTTTCATGGAAAAACGTCATCTGAACTGGGATTTGAAGATAAAGAATATCAGCAATGGAAATGTGGAGGGAGTAAATACGGGGCAGGGGGTAGTTTTGGTGAAGGAGCACAGGTGGGAGGGAGGGCTAAGGAACAGCCAGTAGCCTCACTTTGTAGGAATGCAGAGTGCATGAGGTGGGAGAGTCTGAAACAAATCTGGAACGGTAGCTGGAGCCAGCCACTGGAGGCCCTTAAAGGCCACACTTATATCCAGAGGTAGTAGGGAGCCATGGAAAGTTTTGGAGTACAAGAGCGACCTATGCATTAGGAAAGTTAATTTTGCAGCTATATGAAGGGTAGATTAGGGAGCGGGGTTGGAGAGACTAGAGGCAAAGGGACCAATTAGGGGGTTATTGCAATAGTAGTTTACAAAAAGCGTCCTCTGCTGTTCAGGTTTAACAAGCTCAGATCATTCTCATGCTGGCCCCAGGTGTGCAGTAGCTCGCATTTCCCCCAGTTAGATTTGCTTTCACACTCATTAATTTTATTATTGGTAACACTGGGGGATAAGGCCAGGAAGGGAATGACCCCCAGGATTTACATTTTCTACAAAACCTTTCTCCAAGGGCAGCTATAATTGACTGGAAGGAGTAGCTGCAGGGTTCCTTTAATAAGCAAGAAGCAGCGAGCTTGGTTCACCGTGAGGGTAGGGGAAGAGGGGAGACCTCCTGATCCCTGACCTCAGGGTCCATTGTTCCCCAGCCCTCTTTCCTCTTTAGGCACTTCCTTGCAAAAGGCAGCTAGTCATCCTAGCTGATTCTGGTGTTAGTCCCACGTTCATTTCTCCCGGTCTCCTACTGACCCTCTGGGTTTCTATGGCTGCTAAAGCCCCATGAGGATTTCAGGAACAAGGTGCCATTGAGAGTTGCTTTTCTGATGACTTCAGCTCCGAGATCATTCATCCTGCCTCGAAGCTGACACACGTTAAAAAGATCTAGCTTTGAGACTGGCTGATCTCGGTCAGCTTCCCAAGGGCACCGGCTCTTACTTGGAACTGTTACAGGGGACCTTGCCCTTGGTTCCAGTACTTCTAATCTTTCACTAATTTTAAACATTCCCATCTCACTGAGCTTAATCGGATCCTCCTGACCTTGGTGATCTCACAGCCTGCTTGGCTCCCTGGGGTCAGAGATCTGCTGCCTCTGCTCCCTGTTGACTTTCCCCTTTCTTCTGCCCCCCATCCCCACTCCCACCCCCCACAGCCCATCCCCCACCCTTACCCCTGCCCCCACCCCCACTTCCACCACTGTGATCAGAGGCTCTGGTCTGATATCTGCTCCTGCTTTGCCTTCCTACTGCCATCTACCACAAAATCCAGACCACAAGAGTACATTTTTAAGGGTTACTTACCAGTAATTGGAACTGCATGTGAACAAAAAGTGCCCAGTTTTAGAACCTAATCTTTCTGACTTAATATTAACTAAAGTTCCCAAGCCAAGTTTAGCTCCCACGATCCTCCTTAGGCTCAGATCCCACGAGGTGGTATCTAATTCCCAGCCCAGACATCCCCAGGACAGGTGCTGTGAGAGAATTCCTCTTTCAGTATGAACTGGATTCAATGATTCCTGGGGCTCCTTCAGGCACCGAGACCCCAAAGTGAATGGTATCTTCTGTCCCAGATCACCCTCATGCTGATCTGGGACTCAGGGTCTGGGGCACTGTGGTTGATCTCATTTATCCATTCTGTAATCCCAGGCTTGCTGTCAGCCACCTAGGAAGCCTCCCAAACAAGGCAGATTAGGAGCTATTCCTACCATATTCCTACCTAATCCCTGGCTTTGTGACTTCTCCTCCCACCAACCAAGGGAATACAAGTATACTCCCAGCACTTCAGAAATAAAATACAACAAATAATAGTAATAATAGCTAGAATTCATACAGTATTTTAAGGTTTGCAAAGTGCTTTACAAATATTATTTCACTTGATCCTCAGGGCAGGTAGGTGCTATTATTATTATCCCCATTTTACAGATGAGGAAATTGAGGCTCAGACAGGCTAAGTGACTTACCCAAGGTCACACAGCTAGCCATTGTCTGAGGCAGGATTCAAACTCACCCAGGTCTTCCTGACTCCAAGTACAAGGCTTTATCCATTGTGCCACCTCACTGCTCATATCATACAAAACCACTCAAAGACAAAATTAAAAATTGCCCTTCCCCATCTTTCTTTTTCTTCATTCATGCATTCCTTCATTTAACATTTAGTGAATATATGCTACATATAGATAATTTCTGAAGTTTATATAACACCTTCTAGTTGGCAGAAAGCTGTATTTATATGATTCTAACTATAACAACCAATCACCAAGAATTTATTAATTGACATGTTGAGATGCTTGAGGGAAATGTTAATGGGAAACATCCAAAAGACAGTTGGTAATGTGGGACTGAATCTCAGGAGGGATGGGAGAACTGAGTCTAAAGATCTGGGAATCGGTTGCATAGAGATGTTAATTAATCCTATGGGAGCTGATTGAGATCCTCAAATGAGATGGTGTAGAAGGAAAAGGTGCCCAGGGCAGAGACTTTCTTTTTTTTTTTTTCCTGTAAATTGTATTATTTATTTTAAACTTAAATACAAAACGAGAAAAGAGAAAAAAACATTGCCATGTACACAGCAGAACATGACAGGATTTGATATAAAACAATAAATTTCCACTTCAAGAAAACCTATATAATAAATACTACATATCGTTTTCAAAGCTGCCCAGGGCAGAGTCTTGAGGGACACCCACAGTTACTGGGATGGAGCAAAGGAGACTGAGGAAGAGTGGCCAGGGAGAAGGAGACCCAAGAGAGATCAGTGCCATGAAAACCCTGGAGAAGAAGGAATTCCCAAAAGGAGCAGGTGGTCAATAGAGAGGTCAAGAAGAAATATGGGTGAGGGGGGACCATTATACTTATCAGCACTGTGAAATACAGGAATGAATAACCCCATTTGATAGAGGATAACACTGAGGCTCTGAAAGGTTAAGTCCTTTAAAGAGGTTAGCTTCATTTCCTTTTTTTGGTGGGGAGTAGGGGGGGAGAATAGGGTAACTAGATTGGTAGAGCAGAGGAAGATGATAGTAAAGATGATAGCAACTGTTTATATCACACCTTAATATTTGTAAAGTATTGTTTGTTCTTCATTTTGTTTTGTTTTGTTTCATTTTTGGTCTTTTTGGAGGGGGGAAGGCAGGGAAATTGGGGTTAAGTGACTTGCCCAAGGTCACATGGCTAGTAAGTGTTAAGTGTCTGAGGCCGGACTTGAACTCAGGTTCTCCTGACTCCAGGGCCGGTGCTCTATTCACTGCGCCACCTAGCCCCCCCATTCTTCATTTTTTGAGAGGACCAGTGACATTACAGGGTGATGATGTCTTGACTTGCTTGTGAATTGGATTTAAGTGAAGCAGAGTTGCATCCAGTTGTCAGCCTGAGTCATCAAAGTTCAGTGGGGAGACAAAAACCAGCATGACTGTTGATGGCCTGGGATGCAGTGGGTGACTTCGACATCCTTGATATCTGGCCAAGCTTTAAGCACTCCCCAGAGCCTGCTTCAGCCCCTTCCTGGCCTTCGGAACAAATTGTTCTCATCCACCAATTCTGCTGGGGGCAGTTTTCGAATGTCTGGGTAGAAATCCCTCTAACTTACCAGCAGGTGTATGGCCCATCAGGTACCCTCAGCTCAGCCTGTCTGCCAAGGTTATTTTCCCAGGGTGTGGCTGCTGTGATGCTACAGCTTCTTGAAACCACAGGTGAGAAGTGAGTGCAGGGTTGGGCCAAAAGGAGATGGGCACCCCTGAGAATGGGCTCAGCAAGCCATCACACCAGGGGTGCAGGTTCTCCTCGAACACCCATTATATACATTCCTGCATTGGATCATCATAACAATAATGTGAGGTAGGCATTACAGGTATTGTTGCCCCATCCTATGAGAGAAGAAACTGAACCCTGAAGAGTTCATGTGCCCACAACCACATAACTAGCAAATGTCAGAGGTGGGATTTGAACCCAGGCCTCTCCTGCCTTCAATGACAGAACTCTTTTTTTGTCTTCATCAGTTGTTTTTAATCTTAGAGACCATGCTATGGTTTAAACCAGTGGAATTGAGAACTAAATGGGATTACAGAGGACACATCAAGGAGCTCCTTGGTGGGAGGGCTTGGCCCTTGGAGTGACATTTCCTGCTGCTGAACAAGTGACAGGGCAGTTTTTGATGTTTGTTTAGGGTTAGCCTTACTGGGTGTGATCTCCGCAATTATAGCACTCTTTCGAAATACTACGAAGACAGTTTACTGATATTTCAGCCAAGCATTTAACAGTCTCTAATGCTATCCTTGTGAACAATGAGATATTAGTCAACTGGACCAAAAGAGTGGTTATACTGACTCACTTTCAACTGGGAAGGAAGTCTCATGATATCATAGAGTTCTCTATCCATGGTCCTCTGCTATTTCCCATTCTTATTAATGACTTGAATGAAGCCATAGATGGTATGCTTATTAATTGTAGATGATGAAAAGTGGGGAGGGGAGAGCTAACATAGTGGATGACAGGCTCAAATGGTGGACAGAATCTAAAGAGACAGAATTTAGTAGAGAAAATGTAAGTCTATATTCCACAATTGCCTTATCAAGTACAAGTTGGTAGAGGCATAGCTAGACAATAGTTTGTGTGAGAAGGACTTAGGGGTTTTAGTGGCCTGAAAGTCAATAGTTTGACATGGCAACCCAAACAGCCAGTGTGAGATTGAGGGGAATGTCCATCAGGAATGAGGGCAGGGAGTTCAGGAGAAAGACTAGAGCTGGATATAGAAATCTGGAAATTCTCTACATAGAAATGACAGGGGAGGGGCAGTTCCGTGGTGCAGTGGTTAGAATGCTAGCCCTGAAGTCAGGTGGATATGAGCTCAAATCAGCCTCAGACACTCACTAGCTGTGTGACCCAGGGCAAGTCACTTTACCCTGATTGCCTCCCTCCAAACAAAAACAAACATAAAGAATGGGGGAAGGGAGAATCTTTTTGCACTCTGCCCTGTGCACATGGAATATTGTGTCCAGTTCTGGGCACTGCATTCTAGGAAGAATGGTAACTTGTTAAAGGTTTCCTAGAGGATGGTTTCTAGTACTGTGAGGGGACAGGAGCTTTACAAGGATAGGTCAAAGAACCTAGGAATGTTTGACCTGGAAATGAGAAGATTTGGGTGGGGAGAGAAGAGCAGTATGATGAATGTTTTCAATGATTTGAAAGGCTCTCATGCAGAACAGAAACAGAAGGCAGAACTAGGAGCCATGTGTGGAAGTTGCAGAGTCAGATTTCAACTGGATAGAAGGAAAAATTTCCTAATTATTACAGCTGTCCAAAAGGGGAATGAATGGAGGCAGAGGAGTTTCCTGTCACCTGAGGATTTGTTTTTTTGTTTTGTTTTTGTTTTTGGAGGGGGGAAGGCAGGGCAATTGGGGTTAAGTGACTTGCCCAAGGTCACACAGCTAGTGAGTATGTCAAGTGTCTGAGGTCGGATTTGAACTCAGGTCCTCCTGACTTCAGGGCCAGTGATCTATTCATTGTGCTACTTAGCTACCCCAACTTCAGGTTTTTAAGAGAAGTCTAGGCGAGCACTTGTCTGGGATGCTTCCCCTTGTATTTCTTCTTCTTCTTCTTCTTCTTTTTTTTTTAAAGCAATTGGGGTTAAGTAACTTGCTCAAGGTTACACTGCCAGTTATTTCTGGGTGTGATGCTAAGTATCTGAGCCTGAATTTGATCCCCAGGTCATCCTGACACTGGAACCGGTGCTCTTACTTGCTGTGCTACCTGGCCGCCCCACATTTCTTTTCTTGAGGCAATTGGGGTTAAGTGACTTGCCCAGGGTCACACAGCTAGTAAGTATTCGAGGCAGGATTTGAATTCAGGTCCTCCTGACTCCAGGGTCAGTGCTCTATCCCCTATGCCACCCTTATAATTTCTATGTAGATGATTCCCAAATTTCTATCTCCAGTCCTAGTCTCTCTCCTGAACTCCAATCCGGTGTCACTAATTGCCACACCAACATTTTCCACTGCATGTCCCTTACGAATCTTAAACCCAGCATGTTCAGAACAGAACTCACTATCTTTCTGCACAAACCATCTCCTCTTTCCAACTTCCCTGTTTCTGTTAGGGGTACCAGGACCCTTCCGGTCACACAGGTTTACAATCTAGGAGTTATTCTTAGCTTCTCTCTTCTCCTCTCCTTCTCCTTCGCTCCCTATCTAATCAGTGGTCAAATCTTGTAAAGTCTACCTCCTCAACATCTCTCCCACACATTCCTTTCTTTCCACTCACAAGGCCACTGCCCAAGTTCTTTCAGGCTGTTATCTTTTCTCACCTGGACCACTGAAACAGCCCCTCATTTGATCTTTCAGCCTTCAGCTCTCCCTTCTTCAGTCCAACCTCCAGAACTGCCAAATGGATAATCCTAAAGCCCAAATATGACTGTGTTACTCACCTGCTCCAGAAACTTCAGTGGCCCCTTATTGCCATCGTGATAAACTTCTGGCATTTAAAGCCCTTCACAACTTGGCTCCAGTCCATCATCCCTTATTATATGTCTCTCTCCTTTGTGTTCTTAGATTGTTCTCCTTTCCTGAAATGTGCTCCTTCCTCACCTCTACCTGGCAGAAAAAAACTTCCTTCAAGGTTCTGTTCAACTGCCACCTCTTACATTAGGGCTATCCTGACCCCTGTTCCCCTACTCTGTATAAAATGTACTTGCCTTTCCATCCAGGAGAGCATCAGTGACATCATCATGGAGTAAAGCTCATTCTGCACCTTGGTGGGTGAAAGGGATTTTCAGAGATGTAGATGGAAGAGAAAGGCATCCTGGGTAGAGTGAACATCATGAGCAATGCTGCAGGGGTGGGGAGATGTATGCTATGCTCTGGAAATAGTGAAGAGGACAGATGGGCTAAGGCTTAGAATGTGAGGAGAGTTGGATAGAAGAGTTAGTTGGGGTTAGGCTGTGGAGGGCTTCGAATGCGAGGCCAAGGAGATTGGCAATGGTAATAAACCACCAACATTTTTGAGTGAGAGAGTGATATGATTAGAACTGGGCTTTAGGAACATTCATATGGAAGCTGTGCAGAGGATGGATTAGAGGGGAGAGAGGGTGGAAGCAGAGAGACCAATTAGGAGGTTATCTCAGTAATACTGGCAATAAGGGCCTGAACTTGGATTATTTTTTTTTTCTTTTCTGGAGGGGGGCGGGGGAAGCAGGGCAATTGGTGTTAAGTGAGTTGCCCAAGGTCACATGGCTTGTAAGTGTTAAGTGTCTGAGGCCAGATTTGAACTCAGGTCCTTCTGACTCCAGGGCTGGTGCTCTATTCACTGCACCACCTAGCCACCCCAACTTGGATTATTTCAGTGGAAGACAAGATAGGGACAAGTCTTAGATATTACTGAGGTAGAATGGACAGGATTGCTAAGTGGTTGGGATAAGGGAGTGAGAGGCAGTAAGTTGACTCTGAAATTCAGGGCTGGGTTACTTGGAAAATGATGGGGACTTTAACAGAAAGAGAAAGGTTGGGGAAAGGACTGAGTCTTTTAGAAAGAATGAAGAGTTCCGTTTGGAACATGCTTACTTTGCGGTGTGGTGGGACATCCAGGTGATGCCCAGCAGGAAAATGGAAGTATAGGACTAGAGTTCAATGTATAAAGATTTTGGACTCAGAGGTGACTCCAAATAGAGGTGAGAGTTGAAGCCACAGAAATATATCACCTAGGAGAATATGGAGAGAAGAACAGGGGGAGAGAGATGCCTATATGAAAGGATCAGGACATAAAGCCCCAGTACAAGAGGCAAAGACTGAGTGGTCAGACTGGCAGGAGCATATCCACTAAATTCAATGTCACAGATCACAATGAATGGAAGGGGTTTCTAGTAGGGAACAGTTATAATGGTCAAATGATTTATAGCAAGGTAAATAAAAGGAGTGGATAAAGAAGGGGTTTTAGCAGGTCAGTGGTAGCCTTAAAGATAGGTCAGGGGTAGAAGGAAGCCAGATGACTGAGAATGGGAAAATGGGTGGTAAGAAAGAGTATTTTCTTTTTTTCCAAAAAGTTTGTCAGAGTAAGTTATATAAGAAATAGAATGATAGGGGCTGCTAGGTGGCTCAGTGAATAGAGGACCTGAGTTCAAATCTGACCTCACACACTTAACACTTATTAGCCATGTGAACTTGGGCAAGTCACTTAACCCCAATTGCCCTGCCCTCCCCCCCTCCAAAAAGCCAAATAATTTAAATTTAAAAAAAATTTAAAAAAGAAATAGAATGATAGCTTAAGTGGGGTTAAATGGGGCTGGGGAGGATTTTTTTTTTAATTGACAGGGAAAATTTTGACTAAGGGTACAAAGTGCTTCCTTCTATCTCTCTCCCTCTCTGTCTCTTTCTCTCTTCCTGCCTCAGCACCCTACCCCACCCCCCAATTCTGGCCTGGTTCTTTCTGTGCTCAGGGCTCTTTGTCCCTCACACAAAGCCCTTTCTGTGTGGGCTCCAACAACAGTTCTGATCTCATGCTCCTCGGGTTTCCCGGGCCCTGGGCAAAGCTCCCTTAGCTTTGGCCTGAGATAGTCAGGGCTGAGACTGATTCCTAAATCTTGGCTTGGCCCCCAGAATACTGAGCACTTGAGGCTGAGCTCTTGAGAACAGTGTTAAGAGATGCCTTTATTTATGGGGCAGGAGGAAGATGAGGCAGTAGCAAGGAGGAGGAGGAAGCGTGATTAGACTGCAAGGGAGAGGGCACACTGGAGGGCAATATCACATTAAGAAAATGCCCTCATTACCAGGAAGACTTTGATCTTTAGTGTAGATCTGTTTCAGGGGTGCACTGGAGACCGCTTCTACCAGCTTGGGAGAGTCAATTGTCAAATTTCCAGTATTCACATTTATACCTCAGAATTTGTAGCAGAAGCTACAAATCAGGGTTTGATTTCTTTTTTTGTTGATTTTTTTAGACTTAAGAAAATGATAGACAAAATATTAATAATGAAGATTAAACTTAAGTGCATTATAATTCCATTTTTTTTTCTCCCAGAGAATTAGTGCTTAGACAAGTTACTAGCATATCCCTGGTCCATCCATCCCATTGAGACCACACTAGGCTGGTACTTCATGACCTCTTGCCTGGACTATTGCAAGTGTCTCCTGATTAATATCCCTTTCTCTAGTCTCTCCCATTTCCAATCCATTCTTCACTCTACCATCAGCCAAATTAATCTTCTTAAAATACAGTTCTGGTCATTTTCCTTCATCTACTGAGGAGCTTTCAATAACTCCCCCACAGAATCACAAATATTAGGTCTGGAAGTAGCCTTGAGGATGATCTTGTCATTTTACTGATGAGGAAACTACAGCTCAAGTGACTTGCTATTAAGTGGTAGGGCCGAGATAATTGTCAAGCCAATTGACTTCAAATCCAGCGAGTGTCCTTTCTGCTATACTATCAATCCAAACTCTTTAGCCTGGCATTTAAGGCCTTTCATGATTTGACCTCAATTTACATGTCCCCTCAAGTACCCTCGGGAGTCATCTCCAGTCATTCTGATCTGGCCACTGGACCCAGATGGCTCCGGAGGAGAAAGTGGGGCTGATGACCTTTTGAAGCCCTCCCTCACTTAAATCCAATTCACTTGCAAGTCATGGCATCATCTTCCTGATGTCATGGTCTTCTTTGAGAATGAAGGACAAAACAACAAAGAATAAACAAGTACCCTTTGCCCCAGTCAACCCTATTTCCTCATGCTTGTTTCTACCTCTGACTGTATGTCAGAATCCAGAATCACTCATGCACACAATCATAAGTCTCTACCCAACCAAAACTCATTCAAATGAGACCAAATCCTACCCATCTTCAAAGTCCTGCCTCATCCAGGAAGTCTTCCTTGAACCCCTAGCTTTCAATTAGCTCCCTCTTCTCTGAACTCTAGCACAGTGTGGGCAACTGCCTGTGTGGAAATATCCTCCCCTGATGCATTTTAGCAATTTCTATTCAAATTATAATCCTAGAGAGTTTCAGGAGGCACTGAGAAATTAAGTGACTTAACTATGGACAGAGCCAGGATGTGTCAGAGGGAAAACTTGAACCCTAGCTCTTCCTTAGTCCGAGGCTTGCAGGGCCCTTTGAACTGTGCTCTTGAGTCACTTAATATTTTTCACAGAATCCCAGGATTTCAGGGTAGAACTCAGATGCCATCTGGTACAGTCCATACACAGCAAGAATCTCCCTTAGAACATGCCTCTGCTTGAATCCCTTCAGGGAATGGGAACTCACTCCCTCTTAGAGCTGACTATTGCACTCAGTTCTTATTGTTAGGGAGCTTTTCTTTCCCTGCCAACTCCACCTGCCATCCCAAATTTCATCCTCTGGGGCCAAAGAGAACAAGCTGAATCTATGGGCCACAACACAGCACTGTTTCATTGGTGTCTTTGGAATGTTGGCCATGGCTAATGGAGGAATGAAAAGGAGAAAGAACCTAGTTGATTTGTCTGTTTTTCCTAGTGTACTAGAGGGATGGTCTGTCTTGGGAAGTAGTGAGTTCTGTCCAATTGAAAATCTGATTATACATTTACCATTCACTACTACCCCACCCCAACATGACCCAACCAAACTGACCAACTCCATCTTTCCTGTACATGAGATTTCCTCTCCCATCTCTTTGCCTTTGTACAGGCTGTCCCCACATCTGGAATGTTCTCCCGTCTTATATCCACCTTTTGTAACCCTTATCCAGCTTCTTTCTTTCTTTCTTTTTTGGGGAGGGGGGAGGCAATCAAGGTTAAGTGATCTGCCCAGGGTCATACAGCTAGTAAGTGTCTGAGGCTGGATTTGAATTCAGGTCGTCCTGACTCCAGGGCCAGCACTCTATCCCCCTGTTCTACCTAGCTGCCCCTCTTACCCAGCTCTCAAGGCTCGTGTCACCTCCTTTAAAGAGTCTTTCTTAATTCTCCCAATTGTGAATGTTCACCTTCACCACTACTGTGTACTTGTCTACATCCTATACAAACATTTTGTATGTGTTTTATTTATCTGTGAACATATAATAATATGTAAACTCCTTGAGAGCAAGTGAAGTTTAAATTTTTGTGTTTACATCCTCAGTGCTTAGCACAATGCCTTCTGTTTAATAAATGCTTCTTGATTATCACCTTCCCTGTTCTGCTCTCTAAGATGACATCAGCCGTTTTGGTGGCTAGGTCACCCTGTTGATTTCTAACTCACTTTCATTTTGAAGAATCCCTGGTTTCCTTTGCCACAGTGGGGGTACCACCTTCTGTTAGAGGACTTTCTCAATCTCTCCTCAGGTATTAGCATTTGATGTCCTTGAAATTGATTTTTTTTTGTAATTTAACTTTTATCTTCAGTTCTGAATTCTCTCCTCCCTCTCTTCCCTGCTCCCTCATTGAGAAATCAAGAGAAATGAAATTCATTGCATACATAGTCTGGAAAAAGAAATTTCCACATTACCTATGTCAAGAAAGGGGGGGGCTTTAATTTGCACTTTGAATCTATCAGCTTTCTGTCTGGAGGTGGGTAGATGTTTCATTATGAGTCCTCTGGAATTGTGGTTGGACATTGTGTTGAGCAGAGTTCCTAAGTCCCTCAAATGACTTATTTTCTCTCTCTCTGTCCTGTCTCTCTCTCTGTCCTGTCTCTCTCTCTCTCTCTCTCTCCTGTCCCTCTCTCTCCCTCTCTCTCTCTCTCTCTCTCACACACACACACA
>NW_027186354.1:696860-730642 GCF_028583685.1 Petaurus breviceps papuanus | reverse complement strand
TACTTCTGTTTCCTCCCCCTCCCCCCAATAAAACAGAAGCTCCTTGAAATCAAGATGGTTTCATTTGTGTCTTTGTAGCTTTGTAACACTTAGCACAGTCTGGAAGTAGGTGTTTAATAAATGTTTGTTGAACTTGATTTAATTTAATGGATTTTTATTGACCTGATCTTCCATTAAATCCCTAGATTGTTTTTTCACATAAACTGTTGTTGTCTGGTCTCTCCCATCCTACATCTTGCCCAGTTGATTTTTTTTAGCTTAAATATAGGATCTTACATTTGTTTCAATTAAATTTTATCTCACTAGATTTGGCCAATCATTTTTGTCTGTCAAGATGTTTTGGAATCCATTCTCTGTCATCCAAAATGTTAACTATTCTCCTCAGGTGCCACCTCTGCTTTAGTTCAAATCTTAGCTGAAATGCTGACTGTCTCATGGTCAGGTCCAAGAAAAGAAGTTTATTAGAGTCCTTCATTAGAGATCTCTCTCGAAGTTGATCCATTAATCACTTCCTTGGGTCTTCAAACATTTAACCAGTCCTGAGTCTAATTATTATCATCTAGTTCATCTGTATCTTCTCCACAAGTTTATCATGAAAGATTTTTATTAAACACCTTGTTGAAATCTACATGGATTATTTTATGACACTGCCAAATCTACCAGTTCTAAAAAGGAAATGAAGTTAGTCTGGTATGACTTATTCTTGATGAACTCTTACTGGTTCTAATACTCACTGGCCACCTTTTAAAGAATTTAGAAATCATTCCCTTAATAATAAGCTCTAGAAATTTTTTATACCAGGAATTGAAGTCCAGCTTACTGGTTTGTATATCATGTAATTTATTTTTCTGGGAAAAATATATTTTTTCTGTCCTTAGTTCTATTGTATTTCTATTCTCCATGATTTTTCAAAGATTACTAAGAGTAGCTGAGCAGTCACATCAACTACTTATTTCATTCCCCATGAGGACTTTGCTCCTTGAACTCAGTGTGTGCAGTGATATATTCTCTTATCTTGTGTTTCAGTTCCTAACATTTTGTTCTGTCCCTAGATAAGGATCAGATTCCTTGCTAGAGAATAAAAAGGTAAAGTCAGAGTTAAGTAGTATCCTTTCCTCTTCATGATCTGTTATGTCCCATCCAGGTTTCAAGAAAAAAGGCACAATAATGTATTATTGGTGAAACTGTTAATTTGTTCAGTTGTTCTGGAAAGTAATTTGTAATTGTCCCAAAAGTCACTGAACTGTGTGACCCACTACTAGACCTATATCCCAAAGAAACCAAATAAAGGAGAAAAGGAACTATATGTTCAAAAATATTTATGGCAACTCTTTTATTAGTAGCAAAGAACTGGAAACTAAAGGGACACTAATCAATCAGAAAATGGCTGAACAGATTATGGTACATGTATATATGTACATATATATGAGCTGAATGTTCTTACACCATAAGAAATTATAAAAGAGATGGTTTTAAAGACTTGTATGAACTGATGCAGAGAATAGTGATCAGAACCAGGAGAACAATTTATATAACAATAATACCATAAAGAAAAATAACTTTGAAATGGTTAAGAACTTTTAGCAATGCATTCACCAACCACAATTCCAGGGGACCAGTGATGAAGTATGCTACCTACCTCTTGACCCCCCCCCAAAAAAAAGGACTTGAGATGCTGAACAAGACATATGTTTTTGAACATGGCCAATGTGGGAATTTGCTTTCCTTGACTATGCATATCTGTGACATGGTTTTGTTTTCATTTTTCTCTTTTTTCAGTTGGAGGGGGACAAAAAGGGAGGGCTGACAGAGTAGCCCATAAAAAAGTAAAACGGTTCAGTGAAACATTTTTTAATGATTAGATGAGAACCAAAGGCCAGAAAGACTCAGAATTAAGGACAGCTTTGAAAGTTATGTTTTAAATTTAGCATGTTGTATAATATAGCATGTATATAATATTCTTAACTTCACATACAATCCTCTTTTCTACTCTACTATGTGTATGGGAATACCCATTTTATTTTCTGCTAGGTTCAGAATGCAAAAAACGCACAACAACTCAAAAAAGTGGATAGAAAATGTTCTAAAAAGCAAAACAAAACAAAATAACATTGCCTCACTCACCTCAAAGCAGCCTCCCTATTCTTTGATCCTCTTCTTGCTCCCCAAATAACTATAAATTAACTCCTTTTTTGTTGCCTTAATATTCCTTGACAGGTAGCATGACAAAACAAATAGAGAGCTAGCCTCACAGCTAGGAAAGCCTGGGTTCAAGCTCTGCCTTTGGCCTGGGATGGCTTTAGTCATGTGCAAATCACTTATCCTCTCTGTGCTCTAAGAGTTTAAGTTGCTGCCTTATTGGTAGAGGGAGCTTCCTCTCAAGCGAGTTCTCCTATAATGAAATAACAGGTCCAGTTCCTGTCTTTTATATTCCTTGACATCAGTTCCCTCTGGGCTTTTTAGTATTCCTGATTTTCAGGACCAAATGAATTATCTGCATTCATCCTCAATTATTTGCCCCTGCTTCTATCTTCTATAAAATTGATTGTCAAATTTAAGTTGGTCAATGAATTCCCTGTGAAGTTACAGGAATCTCACTAGACAATCCCCCCAGCCCCCTTTTATTCATTAGAATCACTTGTTTATGCCCTCATTTTGTTCCTGAAAACTTCCCGTTTTCCTTAGGCCATTTCTCCTGCAGAACCTTAAGCCACTCGATCTTTACTTACCCTTTCTCTGAACATTTTAAAATCCACTTCCTAGATTTAGAATATGGGTCAGACTATGTTCTTTAGCCGTCATGAACTTTAAGAGGACATGATCACTTATTCCCAAGGTTCTTGCCATTTCTTTTTTGAAAATTGCTTCTTCCTTGTTAAACCGAATTGAATTGAAATTGCGCTTCCATAGCCTGGGGTACACACTACACATCCTAGCTCTTGATTATATTTCTCTTGACCCTTTCTCGCTGAGTGGCATCTCCAGAAAGGCTGAACTCCTTGACCCCAAGGGCTGCATTTCCTTTCTCCCCCGAAGGGGAGTCAGAACATGCTTGTTTCATGGAGTTGATTCCTCCTCACCGTGCGTGGGTGAGTGGGGGGTGAGGAGGAGGTCCGTAGGGAAACAGCAAAGTCTTTGGCAAACATTGGCACCCTGTGCCTAGCTGATAGAGCAGGGAGGTGTCCATCCCCCAGAGCCCTCCCCTGACTTCTTTGATGGGTGGGTATGGGCCTCTCCCGGCCCCAGCCCCCCCGGGAAGCAGAACGGGGAATAAGCTTCCAGCAGGGGAAGGTGCATCAGAGCCCCTCCTGACTCGGCTCCATCATTCATGCCTCCCCCGCCCTCTGGAGCCCGGTCCCCTTCCAAGCGCTCCGGAGCCCAGCCGAGGGGGGCGGGGCTCAGATGGGGGGGCGGGAGGCGGGGCTTCGGGGGCGGCCTCCCGCCCCAGAGCTTGGCCAATGGGGACGGCTCCCTGTGCGCCTCAGCCAATGGCGAGGCGGCGGCGGCAGCGGCGACGCGCGCGCGCGCGTGGGGGGCCGCTACCCGGCTCCAGTGCCCGGGCCGGGCCGGGCCAGGCGACTGGGGGCGGGGCTCGTTGCTGTTTTGCAGCCGCCGGAGCCGGAGCCGGAGCCGCAGCTGTGGCCGGAGCCGGAGCTCGAGCACCAGCAGCTCGGCTCGCCGGCCCAGGGCTCCAGGCTCCGGGAGGCGCAGCGTGACGGAGGCTCCGCCGGAGGGCGCCCGGGGCCGGAGCAGCCCCCCGCGAGGCGAGGCCCCGGAGCGTGCCGCGCCTGGACCCGCAGCCGGAGGAGGACGAGCTGCCGCCCGGCGGGCCCCCGCGGCGGCCCCGGAGCAGCGCATCCCTGGAGCCCCGGCCCCAGCCTCGGGGCCGCCGCGCTCGGGACCCAGGTACCGGCCCCGCCCGCACACTCCCCACGCCGACCCCGGCAAAGTTTCCTAGCGTGGGTCTGCGTGCGCCCCCCGTGGGCCGCCCCTTCGGCCGTCACCCTTCCCTTCCCCCCCCCCCCCCCCCCCGCCCCCTCCTGCCGGCCTGGGCAAAGGCTTGAGCTGGGGGCCCGGACCCCGAGGAAGGATGCGGAGGTGGGAGTCATCTGGTGGGCATCTGGGTGTTTCTGTTTCCCTGCTGTTGGGGGGAGGGGGATGGATCCCCTGGCTGTGTCACTGGGCCCGCGCCCCCCACCCCCACCCGTGTCCGATGAAGGGCCCCCCCGGGCTGGGCTGGGGAGAAAGAGAATAGACGTGGTGCTTGTGAGCAGACCCCTGCAGGGCAGACCACCTCGGAGAAGCAGCGGCCCCTTCCTGCCCTTCCCCCGCGGTGTCCCTGGGTCCCCATGCCGCAGGTCACCACGCTCTCCTGAGGTCAGTGCATTTTCTCCTCCTATTCCTGGGAGCTGCCTTCCTAGAGCCCCTTCAGGTCCTTTGGCCTCTGCTCACCTCTCCCCGTTCCACCGTGGGAGGAGGCCCCCAGCTCAGAGATGGATATATTCCCATACATAGCCGGGCACAGGTAGAACGAACCTACTCTTTGGGAAAGACTTGATTCCTTTGCTTCCTTTTCCTACCTGTTCCCCACTCCCAACCCCCAATACTGAATTGAAGTAGGAGTGTTGGGAACTCTGAAGGAGAGGGCCCTGGAAGGGGGGTAGTGGAGATCTCTGACTTGTTCTCACCCAGAAACATATATTACCTAGATGTCCATGCAAGATAATTTTCTTACTACTTTCACCCCAGTCGTCTTTGATTGGTAGTCTGGGGAAGGAGACCCGTCTCCTGGAACATCTTGGCAGGAACACCCCCCTCCCCCCAATTCAGTAGCCTGGATTACTAAGGCTGGGGGAGGGGGAAGGAGGCAAAACTGGGGATGGCCCAGCAAGGCAGAGAGGGCCTCAGGATGGGAAAATTGAATGTTGTCCTTTACCCCAGAAATAGAATCACTCCTTCCTACCATCTGTTGCCTGGCTCTAGGGCCTGCCTGTAGCCTCAGTGCCATGAGTGGGCTAAGACATAGGACAGGGCCTGAACCTAGACCACAGATCTAGACTCTGTGGCCTGTCCCTCTCTGATGGGGAGATAAACTTTCTGTTCTGAAAACCCCTGATCTAGGTTAGGAGTGGGTTCTGTATAGCCTTGGAGATTGATGCTGGGTGCCTGACAAGTAGTGGCCAGGGTCAAGTAACTCCTGTATCTCCATACTCAATTATGAGGACAGACCCCGGGACTTCCAATTTTGCTTTCCACCAACTTTCAAAAAATAAATTTATGATGGGATTTTAAGATTTATAGCTAGAAAGACCATAGAGATCATCTGGTCTAGCCTCATTTGATAAAGGATGAAATTGGTTCACATAGGGAAAATGACTTTTCCCAAGATCACATAGTAACAGAGCTAGGGTTTGAACCTAATTCAAACCTAGTACCTGGAAGACCCACATCTTATACTTTGAATTTGCCGAGGAAGGGACCTCTCTGTGGAAAAAGCATATCCTCCCATGTTATTCTCCTTATAGGGTAAATCTACTTCCCCCACTATGGCAGAAAGAGATGGTCAATGGTAGAAGTTAGTGACAAGCAATGGGAGCTCAGAGTCCTACTGGTGAAACATTCCCCATCCCAAGCCCAGTCCAGAGGTCTACTTGGCTAATGAGCTTTCTATTCTGCCTCCAGCCCCGGGCCAAGGTGAAAGCTTCTCAACAGGGCAGGAGCAGTGAGTGGGACATCCATCGAGGGACAGCACTTCTCTGCTCCCTGGATACCTGGGTTCCGGCTGCCTTGGGCCCTCTTGCCAGTGCCTCCTGTAATCTTTCCTGCCAAGTCCCCCAGGGATGGGCTGGGGCCCAGGGGTTGAGCTGCCCATGGTGGCATGTGGGGGGTGAAGGGAAGCCCCTGTCCTGCGATGGGGGCGGGACTCTCCACTGGGGCCATCATCGCCATCTCCTTCAATGGTGTTGCTGCCCTCTTACTTCTGCTGCTCTGTACCATTGTGTGCCGGGCCTGCCGGGTGCACCCAGTGTGTACCGGTGCTGAGAAGGCACCCACGTCCCAGCAGTCTCAGCAACCGCAGGAACCCCAGCAACCCCAGCAACTTCAGCAATCACAGCCTAGGCACGAGGGCAGCCATCTGCTGCAGCCCTGACATCTGACATCCTGGGATCACCTAGCCTGCCCAGACTGCTGAGTCCCCATGGAAGGAGGATCCCATGGACATAGAAGGACAAGGAGAGAGGAGGGACCTCCCTGTTCACTCTATCTGTCTCCCATGAGCCATGGACTGGCCCCTGGGAGGTCAAGGACATCCTCTGCTTCCCTCTTCCCATGTCTGCTCCCCTCATGGGGCTGATGCCTTCTGGGTTGGGGCCTGAGTAAGCCTGTGTTCTGGGCTAGAGGCAAAAGGTGGAAGAAATGGAGGGGACTGGGGTAAGGCTGTCTATCCTCTGGGGCAGGAAGGACAGAAGCTGGCCAGACCAGACGGAGTTGGCCCCTGGGAATGGGTGGGACAGAAGCCAAGTTATTCCCTACTGGGGAGAATGGGAGCACTTGAGAACTGCTTCTGGATCCTGAAGCTGATGGGGTCAGGGAGCCTGTGCACTGGAGTTCATGGGGCAGGCAGGGAGTTGTGCCATCCCATCCCAGACCTGATCATGTGTGTGTTTGGTGGGTGGGCAGACCAGCCTGGGAAAAGCCATTGCAATAACCCAGGAGGGTCTATCTGTGCCCTCTCCCAGGGTTCCACTGCTGTTTTTACGGAACAATAAACTGCATTGTGGTTCAGCTGTCTCTTACAGTGTCTATGTCTGGGCAGGGCAAAGAACCCTGGAACTAGGTAGATGAACTCTGAGACCTGTTTGTTTGTCTAAGAGGGTATTAAGGGACCAGTGGCCTGTTATCTTTTGTATATCCATAAGGGAGGGAGTAATTAACAGCTTCCATAGGCACATCTGCAGGGATCTCTTTCTTGTTCCCTCAATTCAGGAGAATGAGACCACTGGCATTGCTCAGGGGTTTGGTTACAGGCTCGGGCGTTGGAGGTGCGTGGTGTATGATCACTTTCTGTTGTGTGGGCATTAACAATGAGGGAGGAGGGTAAGTCTGGGGTGACTTGGAACCAGGCTGGAGGAAGGGGTTGTCCAGGGCTGGTGCCTGATGTGAGGCATAGAGTGCTCTCTGGGTCAGGTCAGGAAGCAGAGGTGCTGCATTCTGGGGACAGCTTAGATCAGGTCTTTACTTCCCTCACGAGGTTCAGCAGTTTGTCCAGCTTGGCAATCTCTACTGCTGGGCCTCTCTTTACCTCCTGCCCCTTCTTCTCCTGTAATAAATCACACAGAAGGGTGAAAAGGTGAGGGGGTGGGGAAGAGAGGAGAAGTGACAAGAGGCCTTGGGTCTGAAACATTTAGATTCTCTCTCTAGTTCCTCTTACTTCTCCATCTAAGCTGAGGCCCACGAGGATGGCCTGACAAAGTCGTTCATTCACTCACTTCCACACGTGCTGGGTTAGATTACATGGGAGAGGTGGGGCAGGAGGTGACAGCCTCTGGGGGCTTTCTGGCTTGGCTGTAATCCCTGCTAAATGACAGAGATGGTTTTAAGAATGGAGGACTAGTATTTTGGGGGCTTGGTGGAGGCTGGATGGATACATAACCGTTCTTGCTCTGAGAGACAAGACATCCCTTTTGGAGCAGCCCAGACAGGATAGAGGGGAAGTCTGAGTTACTCCTCTGCCCAGTGGCTTCCTTAGCAAGAAGACATCACAGCCCCCACTGACTTAGCCTGTTTCCTGGGAGGATAAAATCACTAGTCCACATTTCTATAGTTCTTGAAAGTTAACAAAGCACTTTTCTCATATCACCCCTGTCTAGTGGGTAGTACAATGTTACCCCCATTTTGCAGATGAGTAAATTGAGGCCCAGGAGTTGAAATTTGCTCTGCTTTTCAGTTTGTAACAGAACCAGGACTTGAGCTCAATTCTTTTGCCTCCAAGACCAAGAAGCAGGAAGGATGGGAAGGTCTTAACAGAATGGCTGCCAAACAAGGCCTATAAGAAATCACCCTGAGGGGATTTTGACTTAGGCCATTTAGACCCAATGTGGGAAGGATGACCATGTGACTGCTGAGTTATACTATTAAACCAGTGGGATTCATGGAGAAATGTGTCAGTCTGGGAACAAGTGCCTCCAAAGGGAACTGAGGTGTATCACTGGGAAGAAGAGGGTACTCGTTTACTTGTTTGAGGTGGCAGCCTAGGGAACAGACCTTATCCTTGAACTGTAAATAGTCTAGTACTAAAGAGAATCCAGTCATTTTGGGGGACAGGAAGAGGAGAACTGGGTAGAAAAATGTTGGTCTCAGACTGATCAGAGGCCTCCAAACCAAAGGGATCCCCTTAACTCACTATAGCTGAATGCGCTGCAGAGGGTCTCCCGGATCAGGGCTGGACTAGACTAGATGGCCTCTCACTTTTCTTCCCACTTGGAGATGCTGTGATTTTCTGTCTCTCTTCCTGAGAACCTCTCCCCCCACCTTCTTCAGTGATGGGTGGGGTCTGGACCACATCCCTCTTCCCATGAGAGCTTGCCTGAGAGAGGGTGGCTATAGGTACTTTCTTGAAAAGAGAGGAAGGCAGGACAAGGAGAAGCAGCCCTGAGCCCTTGTGTGGGGCAGGGTCTATGGGGCAGTGGAGCTAGGCCAACCTTCCATGCTATGGAGGCAGAGAAGTCAGAATGAATGGTATGATGGAAAAAACACTGAATTTGGAAGCAGTTGTATATTAGAGTCTCAACTCTGAGATTTATTATCCTCTTGACCTTGGACTGATACACATTTCCCTCTGTAATTGCGGGGGGGGGGGCAGGCCTTGAAGAGGAAAAGTAGTTATTGTTGGGGAGAAAGGGTTGGGAAGATTGACTTCTTAAATTCTTCCTTATAGAGAACTACAGATACCTGACTAGGGATGGAGGGCCCAATGGGATCACTTAATGATTCTTTTTTACAATCATATCAACAAGCAATGTTTAAGTGTGAGTTATTATGGTAGGTTGTCCCAGGAAATGTATGGAAGAGGCCCTGAAATAGGAAGAACACTGGGAGTGATAACAGACTTGCCCAGTTGTTGCTGAATCGTGTCCCGCTCCTTGTGACCCCCTTTGGAATTTTCTTGGCAAAGATACTGGAGTGTTTGGCCATTTCCTTCTCCAGTTCATAAGTGACTTCAGTGTCTGAGGCCTTCTTCCTACTGATCTATAATTCTACCCTTAGAGGTTGAGGCTCTTGGGTTAAAAGTATGAGAAAATGTTCTCATCCTAGCTCGAGGGTAAAGGTCAAGATAGTCCCTATCTAGTTCCTTTTTCTGCTCTGTATACCTGTGGGGTAGCATGAGATATTTAGTCTGTAGAATATAGGATGTAGAGAATGTGAGAGCTTCACATGCTTGAAAGGGCTGTCATATAAAAGGGCAAAACTAGAATTAGCAGATGGAAGTCACCTGGTGGCAGATTTGGGCTCCTAAGGAAGAGCCATTTAATAATTACAGCTATTTCCAGTGGGAAGGAACCTCCAGTGAAGATCCCATCACTGGTGATTTTAAGCAGAAGTCTCATGACTGTCAAGGATTTTGGGCCAATAATTTCCTAAGAAAATCATGAATCTTTTTAAAAATTTGTTTTTATCTGGAAAAATGTACATATTTTCTGATTAATAGAAAAAGACAGATCTGAAATATTTGTATGATAGCTTACACTTATATACCCTTTATAAATACAAAGCCTTTTAGAAACATTGGTTCATTTGATTCCTACAAAAAAGCTTGTGAAGTCAGTGGAGTCATTGGCTCGGAGAGTAAAAATTTTATTATCCCTCTTTTACTGTGGCTTGGGAAGTTAAGTGAGTTATCCAAGTAAGTAGCAGAGCTGGGACTAATGCTCAGCATCATAGGACTTGAGAATTGTAAGAGGCCTTAGAGATCGATCATTCTGGGCCCACCCGTCATTCTGCAGTTGCCTTGGCATTCCAATGTGCCTTGCTCTCTCCTCCACTGGCTCTCATGGAAGGATTCTTGGGGCCGGGGGCAGGCAGAGTTTGGGTCACTACTAAGGTCTTTTCCTAACTCTAAGATAATGCGGTTTTTGTGACTTGATGTGGATGTTACACTGTTTGGAAGAAGCTGATGATGAATTGTTGTTGTTCAGCTCTGTCTGACTCTTTGTGAGCCCATGGACCATAATTTTCATGGGCTTTTCTTGGCAAAGATCCTGGAGTGGTTTGCCATTTCCTTCTCTAGTGGATTAAGGCAAACAGAGGGTAAGTGACTTACCCGGAGTCATACAGCTAGTGAGTATCTCAGGCCAAATTTGAAGTCAGGTCTTCCTAACTCCAGGTCCAGCATTCTGTCCACTGAGCGATCTAGCTAGCTACCTCCTACACAAATAGAGGTTAAGTGACTTGTCCAAGGTCATGCAACTAGTAAGTGTCTGAGGCTGGATATGAATTTAGACCTTCTTGACTTCTAGTTTATCAATCTATCCACTGTATCACCTGGCAATGGTAGAGTCAGGAAGACCTGAGTTCAAATCCAGCCCCAGACACTTAATAGCTGTGTGGCTCTGGGCAAGTTGCTCAACCTCTGTTTGCCTCAGATAAGGAAAACACTGGAAAGACTATTGTGAAGATCAAATCAGATAGTATTTGTAAAGTGCTTGGCATATAGTAGGTGCTTGTTAAAAGTAAATTAAAATTAAATTAAAAGTAAATGCTTATTCTGTATCTTCCCTTAGTTTAGAAATTTCTAGGGGTGTCCTACATATGAGGCACATCCCCTGTCAGGCCCACTGCTCCATGGCTGTTCTGATAGCAGTTCTTCAAGAGATATATTTGTGAGCTCCTTTAAAAGGCCTGGGAGGCCTGGTCATTTTTTTTCTGGTTTTCTAGTGGAGAACCTTTAGTTCTTTGATAACTGTCAACAAAGTGTCAAGTAGAGGAACTTAATAGCCTCACTTTACTAGTCAGTTGTAGCACAGAATACACTGAGGAGGAAGGAGAGAGATAGGGGAGGAACACTGGCTTGCTTTACTTACAAATATTGATGTATTTGTTTTTGTATCACCTAGATCTTCCCCAGTGTGCCCCTCCTCCCCCTCCTGGAGGGCCATCCCTTATTACAAAGAATAAAAAGGTGGGGGGAGGAGGAAACTGACCAACCCATGAACCATTAAATGTAGTGTTACATGTCTGCAGTTCCCCACCCTTGCAAAGAAGAAAGGGAGGAGCTTTTTCCTGAGGGCCAAGATCAGTCATTTATTTCACAGCATTCAGTTTCATCTGTTCTGCTGTTCTTTTTCACGTGCATTGTTGAAGTCATTGTATATATTGTTTTCCTATTTCTAATTACTTTTCATCAGTTTGTGTGAGTCTTCCCATGATTCTCTGTATTTGGCATAGTCATTGTTTTTTGTATCATAGTATTATTCCATAACCTTTATGTGCTGCCCTTTTTTTTTTTTAACTGTTCCTTAATTGATGGGCATCTAATTTGTTTCCAGTTTTTTGCTATTACAACACATGCTCTTATAAATATTTTGGTATATATGGGACCTTTCTTTTTTTTTTTTTATTTAAATTATTGTCCTTTTTGGGATATGCCCAGCAGTGAGATCTTGGGTTCAAAGTGTATGGAGATTTTGGTAATTTTCTTAGCAAAATTCCAAATTGCTCTCTAGAATGGTCAGACCAACTCACAGCTCTACCAAAAATGTATGAGTATGCCTGTCTTTTCCCCAACCCTTCCATCATTGACTCTTCCCATCTTTTATCATCTTTGACAATTTGCTGGATGTGGCTTGTTGTTCCTCATACTTGTTTTAATTTTTCATTTCTAATTTTTAATGATTCAGTGCATTCTTTCTTAATATTTTTGAGAATGGTATGTTCATATCCTTTGACCAGTCATCTGTTGGGCTTTTAGTCTTATACATGAGTCAGTTTCCTATATGTCTTGACTGCCTGTGGCTGTTCTCATAGCAATTCTCATAGCAATACAACAAATCTAATTGTCAGAGATCATAGCTGATCACATACCTGGAATTGAAAAGGGATCTCAGTGACCACCTAGTCCAACCCTCTCTCTTTTTGCAGATGAGGAAACGGAGGCAGGGTAATAGTGGTGGATTGGTTCAGGATCACAAAGACAGTAGTATTTGAACCTCTATTTCTGGAACAACTGTACCACCCTTTCCCTCATCTATTTGCTTCACTTTTTTTTTTTTTTTTGCCTTTTTGGAGGGCAGTTGGGGTTAAGTAAGTTGCCCAAGGTTACACGGCTAGTGTTTTTGTGTGGGTGTTAACTGTCTGAGGCCGGAACGGAACTCAGGACCTCCTGACTCAGGAGCCAGCGCTTTGCTCACTGCGCTACCGAGCCGCCCCTATTTGCTTCACTTCTTATCCTAGTTGTGTTAATTTTGTGCACAAGCTCTTCAAATAATAATAAGTATTTAATAAATGCTTATTGATTATTTGATACGCTTCTGTGGGAGAAAGCTTCTTCGCCCCTCCAAGGAGTCATCACTACCACCGCCAACTCTTGTAGTAAAGACAACAACAAACATTTACTGAGATCTGGTTGGTAGAAGACTCCTGTGTGCTTTTACTAGACACAGAGAAATATTTTGAGAGAATACATTCAGCTTCTGTGGAGAGCTTTTTTAAAAGAAGCCTCAGGAGGCATCAGGCGCGGAAGGGTAAAGTGGTGAGCAATGAAAAACACTTTTTAACCTTCTTTTTAATGCATACATTTTTAATCCCAAGAATTACTATTGCTTCTGGCACAGTGTCAAGCGTCATCAAGTGATTAAGTATTCAGTATTATTAAGCTTCAGCAGAAAGAACTCTGGATTTGGAATCAAGTGCAATGTTAGCCTGTTTGACCTGAATTCAAGTACTAGCTCTTTCTCTTACTACTCGTGTGACCTTAATTAAGTCTCCTAACCTCACTGGGCCTCAGTTACCTCACCTGTAAAATGAGGGGGTTGCTCTAGATGACCATATCTTTGTGACTGCCCTTTGTGTAATAACAGAATTGAATCAAATGATCTCTGAGGTTCTTCAAGCTCTAAATCACAAAATAACCAGTTTCTAAGTTGAAAAGGCCCTCAGTGCCTGTCTAGTCTAGTTCATACCTGAAAAAAAAATCTCCTCTACCATAACCCAAAGTTGTCAGCCACAAGGGGTGATTCATCACCTGTCGGGGCAACCCATTCTACAGTACCTTGGAACAATAGCTCTAATTATTAGGAGGTTTTTCCCTTCTATCAGACCTAAATCTCCCTCTTTGCAACTTTTGTCCATTGTTACTAGTTCTGCCTCTGGGGCCAAATACAACAATTTTAATTGTTCTTCCATTCAGCCTTTCAAATACAAATATAAGACAGGTTTTATAACCCTCCCTGTTTTCTCTTCTCCAAGTGAAATATATCCAGATTTTCTGACTGATCCTTATATGGGATTATCCTGAGACCCTTCAGCATCCTGGTTGCCCTCCAGTAATGTATGTCCAAATTTCCATTTGACTCTAAATCCTGTGATACTATGAAGGATCATAACTATGGATTTGCAGGGGTGGAAGGGACCTCAAAGATTATCTAGGGCTAGGCTAAACCTTAGGTAAATAAAGTCAGATTGTCACAGGGAAAGCTGGCTGTACGATTTCCCTAACTTGCTTCTAGTTTGTAAATGCCTTATCCTGCTGCTCTGTTCACTGGTTCAAGTCCACAGGAGTGGTAGGAGTCTAATCCTTCTTCCCCACGACAGCAAAGTAGGACCACAGAATTTCGATCCCATGGGATCTTAAGAGTTCATCTGATCAAATGCCCCCATTTTTATAAATGAGGAAACTGTGGCCCAGAGGTCACACAGTGGGAAGCAGAGCTGATATTTGAACCCAGATATCCCGACTACAAATTCAACATTCTTTCCATGACTTTCCTCTGTCTGAAGATGGTTGTCACGTACCACTAAATCTCTTCTCCATACTAAACTTCCTCAGTCCCTTCAGCTGTTCTTCATGTGTGAGGATTTATACACCCCTCAGAATCCCAGCCTCCTTTTTAAACTCCAACTAAAGAGCCCCTAAAGTCTAGATCCTTGGTAACTCGTAAACATTCCTCATATCAGACTGTTCCCTCATGCAGTAAATGTAGTTTTTTTTTGGAAGGGCCACCCTTCTCCAGATTCACAAGTGGTCGTGGTGATTCTGACAAAGAGGTGCCAAGAACTGAGCTGGCCGTGGGGTTCATGGAGTCAGACCCTTGTAAACCTATTCACCCACATCCAGATTCCTCTATTATTACTGCCAAAATTTCATATTTACATAATGTTTTTTCTTCCTTCCTTCCTTCCTTCCTTCCTTCCTTCCTTCCTTCCTTCCTTCCTTCCTTCTTTCTTTCTTTCTTTCTTTCTTTCTTTCTTTCTTTCTTTCTTTCTTTCTTTCTTTCTTTCTTTCTTTCTTTCTTTCTTTCTCTCTCCTTTATTTCTCTTACTTTCTTTTTAACAAAGCACTTTACTCAACACAAACATTATTAAGCATGATTATTACTTATTACAATTAATTTACCGATGCGGAAACTGATGCCCAGAAGGGTGCAGTGACTTACGGTTAATAAGTTTCAGTTTCAATAGGAAATCAGACCTCCTGGACTGGGGCCACCAGATTTCCTTCACGCCCCAAAATACTATATTCCCTTCCCCTCATGCCATAGAATGCCAGCTACCTGGCAAGAGTCTGTCATTTAATCCTTCATTCAGCAATTGTTTGTGAAGCATGTACTGTGTGTAGAACATTTTGGGTGAACTACACAATTTAGATAAGACCCCAATCCTTTCTTTCGTGGAATTTGTACTCTAGAATCTACAGAATTTAGATCAAGTTCTGTAGGTCTAGAACCCAGACCCCTGAAATCTACAGCTGAGGAAGAGGTGATGCCAACACAGATAATCCACAATATTGCATGGAAATGCATTAGAGAAGTTAGGATAAAGTGCTTTGTGAGGGTTGAGGTAGAAGACTGGTGTCTCTTGGAAAAGAAGCAGAAAGGCTTCCTGGAGGAGGTGGTATTTGCATTAAGATTTCAAGAATTCAGAGCAGGAAGGAGGGCATTCAAGGCATAAGGAAAGGGATGGGCAGAGTTGTGGAGGTAAGAAAGTTCCAGGCACAATCAGGGGATTATGAGGCACAGATGCTAGGACTAAGGAGGTAACAGTTCCTGATCAGACCCAGTAGTCTTAGACCCAGATCTGGCTGCCATATTTTGGGAAGGACACTGATAAGCTACAGAGTGCCCAGGGGAAGGTAACCAGGAGAGTGAAGGCTCTTGAGATCCTGCCATATGCAGACTGGATGAAGGAAATGGGAATGTTCAATCTGGAAAGAAGATTTAGGGAAGATAGGTATTTAATTATTTAAAGGGCTGTTTGAGAGGAAGCAGATTCATTCTGTGTGATGCTGAAGGGTAGGTCAAGGAGCAGTGGTTGGAGGTGGCAAAGAAACAGATTAGGCTTTGTATAAGGAGAAGCTTCCCCCAAAAGGAAGGGGTGGCCTTGGGGGTGAGGAGTTTTTGTCACTTGAGGTGATCAAGCAGAAGTTGACTGTCCATTTGTGGGATATGTTAGGATGGGGAGGGAGAGGTGATTCTCATTCAGATGCCAGTTGGAGAAGATGCTCCCTCAAGTGCCTTCCAATTCTGAAATTCCATGGATCTGGATAGAGGGCTTGTCCCAAATGAATTTGCTGAGGAGCCCATTGTTAGGGCTCCAGACCTAATGTAAATCTGTACATTTGGAGAGAAAGGGGAGATTGGCATAGTCACTGTATTTCTTACATTCATGGGAGGCCCCTGTGGCTGTGGGAAAGGAAAAAAAAAAAAAGGAACAGATGTGCTTTCTGCCCTCAAGGAGCTTACTCTCTTTTGGAGGAGATGATTCAGACATATGAGATAATTAGAGAACAAGACAGAGTGGAGAACCCATCGTGTTGTCCCCATGGCCTCACTCTGACCTTGATGACCCTCTAGGCATAGTGAGATATTGGATAAGAGGCTGTGTGGCTGTTCTGGCTCCAGCTGCCTTCCCACTTCCGCTGCCTGGCAGCTGAAGACCAACTTTCCTTGTCTTCCCTTTCTGCCTTGTATAGCAACATGGCACAATGGAAAATGTGTTGGATTTGGAGTTAAGGAACCTGAGTGTGAATCCTGACTCTGCCACCTATGTGGGACCTAGGGGTAAATACTTAATGTCTCTGGGTCTCCTGGATTAGATAGTTTTCAAAGTTCCTTTTAGCTCTAAATCTGTGGGTACCCCCTCCCCAACTATATGCCCTGGTTGGGGTGGGGGATGATGACAATTCAGTCACTTCAGGTCACTGAACGATTATGGAGGAAAGGTGGGGACAGGCCAGGGAGGGGAATGAAGAAGGCAGAAAGGGAATAGGAGTAGCTTCAGCAGCTCCAACAGGATGTACTTTGGAGCCCTCTTCGTCTGTATGCCAGGTCTGTTAGACCAGCTTCGAGTCTCTGCATGACCAGCTGTTTCTTTTCTCACCTAAGGAATCATTCTGTGTCTATTCATTTGTCTGTCTGTCCTTATAAAGCAGAGACCTTGTTATCTGTGTCCAAACCTGTCAAGCAGATCTCAGGCCCCACTCAGAATCTATGGGAATGTTGGCCTGGCTCAGCCACCCCCACATCTATGTGCCACCTGTACCCGCTGATTGCCCTGGCGCCTGCCCTGGCCCTGCATGCCACTGGCTTAGTTCCTTGCCCCGTGCTGGGGGTAACTGGCACCTCTTCAGCCCAACTGCTGTTACTTCCTTTCCCCAGATGCCACCTAGGGTAGTTGGGCCCTCTGCCCCACCTCCTGGCACAGTCTGTATACTGACATCCACCCCCGCCCTGACATAAACCTCTCCCTACCCTGGCATCAATCCTTCCTGTGCCCATGTCTGTCCTGGCATTAGTCCCTCACCATCTGAGCCTGGAACTATGGGAGGTAGAGTGAGTTCATGGGAGACCAGTGAGGGGCAGAGATTGTTAACTTGCCTTTTAGCTGAATGTGACCCAAAGCCAAATGGAACTGGGCTGTGAGCAGGAAGAGATGGGTCCCTGCGGGTAAAAGTACATGTAGCTAACTGAAGACCTCAGTTTCTCCCTGCATTTCATCTTATTGTCTGGGAAATCCTGTTGCAGAGTACTGATTCTGAGTTGATATGTACTTGTATTATATTTTTTGAACCAGCAATGGAAGTATGCGGTCTGATAAAGGATATTATTTTCACAAGGCCTCATTAATAGCACAGTTTTCTTGAAATTGAAACTGCTTCAGGAAAAACAAAAAACGGTGGTTGTTGCACCTATTGATGAGAGGAATTATGGTGCAGTGGTCACAGCATGGACTTGGTGTCTTTTCTTGTTATGTTTGACTCCTAGTGACCCCATTTGGGGTTTTCTTGACAAAGATACTAGAGTGGTTCACCATTTCCTTCTTCATTTTATAGATGAAGAAACCAAGACAAACAAGGTTAAGTGACTTGACTAGGGTCACACAGCTAGTAAGTGTCTGAGGCCAGATTTGAACTCAGGAAGATGAGTAGGGTCAGTGCTCTTTCTGCCCCTGACTTGGTATCAGAGGACCTTTATTTGAATCCAGGTTCTGCCACTTGATGCTAATTCAGATTTCTATAGTGTACATGAATTCACTTAACCTTGTGAGGTAAGCAGTATGACTATTATTATCTCCATTTTACAGATAAGGCTTAGTTAGTGACTTGGTTCTGGGTCCCATAGCTAGCAAGTGGGTTGGAGTAGATGATTTCAAAGATCCTATAAGGTTGTAAATCTTAGGATCCTAGGAAATTACAGAAAACTGGGAAAGAGACAAGGTACAGGTGGCAAGGAATCTGACCCAGAAAGGGGGACCTATATCTGCCAATGAGCCAAGATTCAGAAGAAGCCAGTGACCAGGGAAAGGAACCCAAACAGGAGGGTCAAGAAGAACTTGCTATTTTCGGATCTGAAAGGAGGTCAGTCTTGGGTTGGTAAATGGAAGGAGAGTATACCATGTGGCTGGACCAAAAGCTAGGAGGAGAGGTGGGGAAGAGACAAACGGCTGCTTGTAAACTGGACAGTGAGGATGCTGGGGAGGCAGAAACGGCATCTAGACCCACTGAGGCACTAGTACCTAGCTGAAGATTGGATTAGTTGGCATAGCCTGAAGGCAGACTCTACAGGGAGAGAAACCAGGCTGCCTGGCTCCCTGCCTCCTCCTCCTCCCCATGCCAGCCAGGCATTTCCACTTGTCTTAACCTTTGAAATGAGCCAGATCTATTCTGTGCCAAGGAGATGGGCCAGCCAAAGCACCTCTGTCCAAACTTGTTTACATTGCAACAAGCTCTGGCTTTGGGCAAGAAGCCTATAAGGTGGGCCCTTGGTTTGGGAGCTCTTGAGCTCAGAATCAAGCTCTATTCTTACCATTAGTTCTCTGTGCCTGTTACCCATAGATGTCCTTTCCAGATTCTCACCTCCCCTTCCCCAGATTCATGGGCCTGTTCCCGAGATCTTGCTTCTCAGCCTTCTAGCTTGGCTTTGTAATGGATTTCAGAGTTGAAAGAAGACCTAGAGATCATTTAGGCCAATACTATTATTTTACCTGCTGCCTAACTTCCTAAACTCTAGACCTTCAGTAATCTTGGATTCCTCCCTCCCTTAGTCCAGATCAACTCTCTGTCCTTTTGACTCATGGTACTTTCTAGTCTTCTCCTCTCTGATCCTCAGATGACTGCTCCTCTAAATCTCATTGAAATCTTAGCCCTGCCCCCTTGCCATTCAGGGCCTGGCATTATACTCTGGGATGGAAGGAGCCAAACATATTCAGAGCCAAGCATCTGGGTCAGCCAGAACATCCCTGGTCAGATTTCATTAGGGCCCTGAGAAACCTGAAACTTGTCCTCTATGAAAACTTCCTTTTTTGTACCTTTGGGGTATTTTTTTGGGGTGGGGCTTGTCTCTATTGAATATATATATGTGTGTGTGTATATATATTACACATTTTAAGTCCAGTGCCTTTTCAAAGTTCAGTAGGTAGTGTCTGTTGCCTCTGTGGCAACTTGACCTGGGAAAAGGAAAGAAACAAGAGGAGGAAGGAAGGAAGGAAAGAAACAAGTCTTTACTAAACACCTGCTGTGACATGC
Source organism: Petaurus breviceps papuanus (assembly GCF_028583685.1). Lineage (NCBI taxonomy): Eukaryota > Metazoa > Chordata > Mammalia > Diprotodontia > Petauridae > Petaurus > Petaurus breviceps. The sequence goes on along the minus strand of NW_027186354.1, from coordinate 711,405 downwards.
CAGGCACTGGGCTAAGCACTTTATAAGTATTTGCTCATTTGGAGGCTGTGAGGAATAGTTTTCTGGCCTATCAGAAGAAGAGAGAATGGGTTTTACTGCCTATATTCATCAAGGGTGTAGGCGGTGGTATAAATGGAGGCAGCAAACCCAAATCTCAGAAACTAGAACATCAAGGTGGAACCTGAGCCCACACCCAGACAAACCCAAGTGCTGTCCTCTGGGAGGAACTCAAAGTAGGCAGGGAAACAAGGGCTGTGTCAGTATTGGAACTTTAGGGGGTGCTGAAGACACCGTCCTAAGCCAAAATGCCCTTCCCTTCTTGCATTACCCCACTCCCATGGGGGCACTTCCACCCCAACTCCCAGAGCCCCACTCACCCCAGCAGCCTCAGGGCTGTATCCTTTTCTCAGGGGAGCTGACCCCATGCCCCTCCTCCTGCCACTACCTGTCCAAGGTGCAAAACTTGCTAGTTACTGATCTGCATCCCCAGGTGCAGCTGGCCCTGCTAAGGATAGACAGCACTGTTGGCTTTTGACCACTACAGGACACCCTGTTTACCCAGAATGCACCATATCAGCACAGTGCCACAGCCTGAGCCATGGGGTTCTTCTCAGAGCTTGAAGGCTACCTCTAATTCCTCCTGGCCAGGCCCTGACTGTGCAGTGAGATGGCAGAGAATGGCTGGTACCCTAATCAAAGCCATGGCATCTCAGGTGGTGGTCTTAATTGAGTTCCCTCCTGCTCATCAGGTTTTCTGGGCAGTTCCTTCTGGTTCTATTGCTAAGTGATGTCTCTGGAGATACAGAGAACAAAGAATTCTTATTCCCCTTTCTCCCTTACTGGGGCTGTAGAGATAAGCTCAGGTTTCCCTAGCTCTCCTCCTCCTTCCCACCTAGGCCCTGCATAGTGCTTTTTCCTTCACATTCTCTTTAAACCTAATGCTGACCAGTTTTTTTTCTGTCCTGGTTCTTGCCCCAGTACAGAAGAGGAAAAATGGGATCTTTGTTCTTATTGACTATTTTTATGGAGGGAAGGTCCATCTCCAAGTCCATCTGAGATTCTGTTCCTTCCCCCATCCCAGGAGGTAGGGGTAATACCGTGTTTCCCCGATAATAAGACACTGTCTTATTAATTTTTTTGGACAGAAAAACACCAGAGGGCTTATTTTCAGGGGAGGGCTTATTTTAATGAACATTGACAGCAATTTTAATAAACAGGTAAATGTGAACAAAAAAATGTACCTTTATTCAATAAGCAAATCACTGGGGAAGAACAGGATGACGCGCTCACTGCTGCAGCTCTGATTGGATGCAGCTTGGAGCGTGGCGTGAGTTTCACGGGGGGGGGACGGTGCATAGTGAAGGGGATCACCTTCACTACAGTAGCAATCTCAATAGGGCTTATTTTCAGGGGAGGGCTTATTTTAGAGGAATCTTACACAGTAAGGGGAGGGCTTATTTTCAGGATAGGTCTTATTATTGGGAAAACACGGTAAGGAAGAGGACTGATGGCTAGTGTTTTAAATGAATATGTGATAAAGGAAGCATTTATACATTCAGACACCTAGCTCCCAGACACTCAGCTTCCTAGCTTTCCACCTACTCAGACACTCAAACATCCAACTCCCTGCATTCTTAGATACCTAAAGGCTCCCCTCTCTAGGGGAGACAGAGAAGGGGCCAGGTTGGATCCATGTCAGGATTGGCCTGGGATAAAATCTCTTGATTCCTCCCTGTCTATAATCAGATATAACCTGACTTCTGCTTTCATTCCCAGAAACCAAGTGAATGGCCAAAGAGGGAAGAGGGCTGGAGGAACATTCACTACCCACAAATAACAGGAATGACTGCTCCCATTTCTGTCCTTCCTTTTCCTCAGCCTATGCTAGAGATCAGATTCAGGGTCTTGAACATAGTATGTGCTCAGTAAATATTTGTTGAATTAAATGAATGGATATCATCATCAGCTTTTGGAGTATGTAGTTTCACTGCTTTCTCCCTGATGCCCAGTGCCAACAGGAAACACACAGAGAGAGGGGTCTGAAGAAAATGGCCCTCCAGTAGCCTCACTAGGACATATGCCCCTGGGCAGCATGGTCTGGACTTGGGTTATGGAGCTGGGAAAAGAATGTTTCTGGATGGAATTCTGTCTGAGATTCAGTGTCTTTGGTCAAGGTTTTAATATCCCAGGCTGCTGGCTTTCACTGGCCTAGAGAATGCAACGTTTTCCTTTGACTCCATTGAACTTGGAGTCAGAGGATGTGGATTTGAATACTGATCCAGACATTTACTATTAATATGACTGTGGACCAGGTCACTTACTAAGGTATTTTCCAGGGCTTCTGCACCTTCAGGTGTTCTTCCTCAGGCCTGGTGTACGCATGCAATGGAACCCTCCCCTCTTTTTCATATTGTATCCTTTATCACCGATCACTCCTAGTTTACTCCATTTGCAGAGATATCAGCCGTGTACAGAGACAATGCAGGGTGTGGGGAACATGCTAGGTTTGGAGTTGGAAGACAATGGCTCACACACAACTTAGATACATTAGTTATATATTAGATATATTGGTTGCTTTGCTGAACTGCTTTTTCTCCCCCTCTTTTTTATTCTTTGTTACAAGGGATGGCTCAGTGGGTAGGGAAGGGAAGATATATATAATTTGCCTTTTGGAGGGCAATTGGGGTTAAGTAACTTGCCCAAGATTACACGGCTAGTTTTGTGTGTGTGTGTGGGTGTGTGTGTGGGTGTGGGTGTGTGGGTATTGAGTGTCTGAGGCTGGAACCAAACTCTGGTCCTCCTGACTCTGGGGTCGGTGCTTTACTCACTGTGCCACCTAGCTGCCCCAAGAGAGATATATTTGGAAATGAAAGTGATATAAACATATAACATGACCTTGGACATGTTAACTCACATCAGCCCGTTTCCTCATTGTAAAATGGGGTTGATCATGTCAGAACTGCCCATCTCACTGGTATGTTGTGGGAGAAATGCTTTGTGAACCTACCAATGCTTTAGAACCAAGAACAAATTTTTTTTTTGTAGTAAGCAACGGGAAAAAAAAGTTGGTGCTCATTGATTGGAGAAGGATTAAGCAAATTGTGGTACATGAATATAACAGAATAGTATGCTGGGGAAAAGGACATGAAAAATTCAGAAAAGCAGGGAGGAGTAATGAACTTATGAGATGTGATCTAAGAAAACAATATACACAATAACGATATAAATGAAAGAACAAAAACCAATCTGAATGCCTTGTTAATGATAATAAACAAAGCTTAGCCCCAGAGAAGGGATGAGAAAACATATTTTCCTTCCTTCTTTACAGAAGTGGAGGGTTATGGGTGTGGAAATTTTCATACACTCTCAGATACTGTTGATATATTGGTTGGTTTGCTGAACTGCTTTTTCTCCCCCTCTTTTTTATTCTTTGTTACAAGGGATGGCTCAGTGGGTAGGGGAGGGAAGAGAGATATATTTGGAAATGAAAGTGATATAAAAATAAAAGTTATCTATGAAAATTTTTTAAAAAGGGAAATGTGAGCTATTCTTAATCACCCCACAGTGATTTAATGGTTAGATTTGCCACAGCAGACCTGCCTAGATATTAGACAGCCGTACCCCCTGCTCTTGGGTGGGAAGAAAAAGGGGTTATCCAATGAACTTTGGGAGTTAACTTGGTATTGGGCTGAATTATTCTTTTTTCTAGGTAGTGGGAACAACTCTAATAATATCTTTTGAATTATTTTCTACTTCTTTTGGGGGCATGGGAAGGGAATTAGCTAATGATTGAGGAAGCATGGAAGTGAGGCATCAAAATCCCAGCCATAATCATGAAATTTCCTGATTGTCTGACAGTGAGTCTGAGATTGTAAACTACTGAACCAGTCTGGTTCAAGGTACCCAGGTATGGGAATCCCAAATCTTCAAATCTGGTGGGAGTGATTCTGAGGTCCAGGATAATGGAATCATGGAGGCCAAGTGAGGCCCAGAAAACTAACTGTAGAAAAGTTTTGTAAGTCTGGGTACTGCCCAATCTGTACTGAAGTGAGCTTCTCTTCCCCCTCCACCCCATTTTCAAATATAGTCTCAACCGCCTAAAATCTTATTTTTGATATTTATGTATGCTATTCTTTCTCTCTCTTTCCAAAAACACACTTTTTGGCCTGGAGTGTGTGGTGTCAAGAATGAGAAGAGAAAAAAAAAGCGTGGGTGCTAGGACCAGGTGCTAAGTTACAGTGGCAATGGTGGAAGAAGGGGGAGGCATATGTAGTCAATGATTGGAATTCATAGGACTCAAGCCAGAGAGCCAAGTCAGTTCTGAATGATAAAAAGGAAGCTGGCATCCAGAACAAAGGGATAAGATTCAGCAAAGGCTGGAAGATGGAAAATAGGCTGAGGACCAGGGTCCTTTCTGGGAAGGGGCTGACTCTCCAGAGACTTGTTATGGTCAGCAAAGTTTATGGCCTAGGTTGGGGTTTCAGATATGGCAAAGCATATTCTAGGAGTTGGACCAATTGCATTTCATAAAGCCAACTTTCATTTCCTGAGCTCTTTAAGGGTCCCATGATCCCTGACAAAGGCAGGCCCAAGGGCTCAGAAGCTATTGTCAAGGTATTGTCAATACCAATCGTCATTGCCCAGCTTTTTGGTGTAGGATCGTGCCTAGAACTTCAGGCAGTTTTCAGCACAGACTTAAGCATGATGCTTTCTCGGAGATGCGTGCAATACTCATGAAAAGAGGGAACTAGATTCCCTGGCGCTATCATATCCTGATGTGTGGAGTTTTTTTGCTCTCCTTTCTTCCAGCATAATTCCCTATGAAACTAAACTAGAAGCCCCAGTTTAGCAGCACCCCTGAGAGGCCTGGGCTATATTTTCTTATATAAGCTGCCCACAGGCAGTCTCAGAAAGGAAGAAAGGCTGATGCCATCACTGGGGCTGCAGTAGCAGCTGCCGACTCCCTGCTTTCCTGATTCTGGTAATATAGGCCAGTGCTTCTGGCATGGACTTTTGGGACCCACTTATCAACATCCCATCATTTCTTTCCTTTGGGTATATTTGGAGGTCCATTTTGGGTGAAGGCATGCTGCTCCTCTGGACCTGCCATTTTGCAATCCCCTCCTGGCTCAGCCAGACCCTTTCAAGCCTCTGCGGCAATAACTGTTCTCTGTTCACTTGATGGGAAGCCATTATGCCAAATTTGCCCGGGCTACCGGGGACCTCTGGTCCAGCTGATGGTTATGCCCCCTGGCTAAGGCTCCCCTCCTTTAGCAAGACCAAGTGCTTTCCTCTCTGCATCCCCAGGAGAGTTCTCCCAGCTGCCAGGAACGCACCCTCATTAAGCAGCAACGGAAACAGGATTTCTCAGGCAGACACATTTTCACAGCCTCCTAAAACTCAGTGCAAATTAATTAAGAACATATTTTATCAGCTACAAGATTCATCTCCAAGTAAAACTAACTCCTGAAACAAGGCCCAGAGCTCAAAGCTGGGCTGCATACACTGCTCCTGCTTACTGTGGCACGTTTAACCAATTAAAAGCCCTCTCCTTCATGCCTCTTTTATTCTGTGGTATTTATAGCCAGCCCAACGATGGCATTAGCAATAATTACAGACCAGGCTCTGATTCTCTATCTTGGGCCCATTGTCTCTACTCTGGCCATTACTACTAAATTGGCAAGAACAGCCATCCAGGGGAAACGTGCACCCCGTATTAATAAACGGGAGTACCTCAGGCAGCTGGGGCACTGAGGAGTAGGGCAAGGGAGGGAGCATGGTGGGAGACCATCCTGCTCCTGTTGATTAAAACTGTAATCTCTATTCCCGACTAGATAGGATCCAGTCCCTGTCCTGGCCCCAGTTATGGCCCTAGCCCTACTGTTTCTGCTCTCAGGAAAACAATTCAAATGATCAGCTATACTCAGGGTCCGGAATGCTTACATGTCCTAGCACTGTGTGGTAGTCATGAATTTGGAGTCTGGAGATCTGGGCTGGAGTCCAGGCCATGCCACTAACTGGCTATGTGACCCTGGCCAGGTGATTTTTACCAAATAATCTCTAAGGTCCTTTCAGCCTCATTTTCTGTGATTCTGGACCCCTTGGACCTCAGGAAGACTAGCTGCATGGCAGCCTAGCCAGACTGTTGCATTTTGGGCAGTACACAGATCCTTATTTTTAATCCCATGGCTCTGGGATTGCCTGCGAAGCTGGATTGGAAATGAAAGACCTTGGCATCAACTGAGACCTTAGTAATCATGGACATTGCGTTGTGAGAGCACTGAATCATCCAATCCTTTCTCTTACCTGCAGCTCAACCAGGCCAACTTAGGCCATAGCTCAACCCAAGTTCTTCTGGGAGGGGGTGCTTAGAAAGGGTGCAACCTTTTGGGCTGGGTTTGCCTGGCTTGGGATGGACTTTGGATTCTGGGCTGAGATCTGCCCTATGAACTATTGCTGAGATAGACTCTGGACTCTGGGCAAGTCCTAACTGTAAACTGTATCACAGCTATGGTGACCTGATGGAGGGAAATGACCCGTCAGATCAGAGGAGGCATGTGGTAAATGTCAGTGAGGGAGAGCCATTGTTCTCATGGCTGATTTAACCTATCTTTCCTCATCCAGAAAATCCCTATCCCATTTTGCCTCTGACCTCAGCTTCCCAAGTCACATTATAATGGGAATGTAAAATTTTTTTTTAAAGCAATCTGGGTTAAGTAACTTGCGTAAGGTTACACGGCCAGGTGTTTCTGGGTGGGTGCTAAGTGTCTGAGCCAGGGATTCGATCTCCAGGTCTTCTCAACACTGGAGCCGGTGCTCTTACTGGCAGTGCTACCTGGCCGCCCCAGGGAATGTAAATTTTTAAGATCTTCCCTGCCCCTAGGCTAAAGTGCACCTGGATTGTGGGGTGGGAGGCTTGTTTTTCGGTAGATACTTCTTGATTGGCCAGTGAGTCAATAAGGTTGTTACATTCTCTGAGCCAGGAGAAGGCTATATATTTTGGGGCTCACTTTGAGAAGTGTTCTGTGATTTGATCAGATGAAACTCTGGAAAGCCGTTGTCCAGAGGGACCCCCCCCCATCCCCCGGCTTTGAAACCCAGATGTTGTTTGGTATGGATGTAATGGTTGCACAGTTTGGAAACTGTCTATTTGATCTGTTTCTCTGTCTTGATAATTCTGTCTGTATATTCTGAAGTTGGGGTGCTGACCTCTTTCCCCTGAATTAGGTAAACAATACATATTTGACTGATTAAAGTAAGCTTGTTAACCCATTTTGAGTTGCTTTATCAAAGCAGATCCAAGAACCTGTGTTGGCAGCAAACCCTGAGGACGCTTGGGGTGCTTGCCGCTACACACACCTACGGGTCAGCAAAGGATAATAGACTAACCCTTTCTCCCCTGGAAATCTTATCCATTCCTCTACCTTTATGTGGATATACCCAAATTTCCTCCAGCCTCCATCTCTCCCTAGAATCACAAATCGTAATCTCTATTGGGTATCTCCTATTGGCTGCCCTATCAATAGTCCAAAACCAATATGTCACAAACCAAGTTCACTATCTTCCTCTCAAACATTCTATTTTCTCTTGATTCAGCCAAGGACAGTTTAGTGCTCTTCATCACCCTGGCCACAGAGCCCCTGGGTGATCCTGCTTCTCAAAGAGCCCATGGCCAAGTGATGAGAAGCTGTGGATTGCCATGGGTTAGCCCATGTGGCCCCAGGGGCGGCCATGAGTCCAAGTGCAGGGTCACAAGGGAGGTACCCTTGGGAGGCTACCCCAAAAAGTTGTTCTTCCCACTCCCAATCTCCTGTGCTTCCTCACCACAGTGGAGCAAAATCAGGCCATGCACATCTTGGTCTTCATGGACTTCCTTGCTTAACTCCTGCAGTCCTCTCCCTGCCTCCCCAAATTGTGCTAACTGGGGGTGTTTTCCTGACAGCCCCTCAAAACATCCCCTGGCTCCCAAATACAGCATGCTCCTCTGCCTCCTAAGCATTATTTTTCCTTTCGTTCCCAAAGTTATTTCTTCCTCTGGCCCCCAGACAGAGCTTACTTTCTCTCTAGCTTACAAACAGAATGAACTCACAGAGCCCCTTGGCCACCAGGGTAAGCTTCCCTCGACTTTTCTGAGCTTTCTCCCAGTCCCTTTTGCAAACTAAACCAGATTCAATCTTCTGCCACCCCCAACCCACATGAGCATCCTCACCTCCCAAATGTAGCTGACCTTAGATGAGTATCCCGATCCCACTGAGTTCTGAGCGCCCCTGCCTTCAAAATTCTCTTTTTAAACAGTGGGCGTCAAAAAGAAAGGAAGGAAAGAAGGAAGGAAGGAAGGAAGGAAGGAAGGAAGGAAGGAAGGAAGGAAGGAAGGAAGGAAGGAAGGAAGAAAATGCAATCTATACATGAACCATTCTTGGGAATGGCTGATTTTTAGATTTGTAATATGTATAATACAGAGTGGGCCTCCTCACCCTTTCTCCCCAGAGAACTGTACCTAGCACCCCATGGGGGAGCTCTGTCTAGTTCCATTTGCCCAGGAGGGGCAATGATTAACTGAAGTAAATATTGAGAGGCTGTTGAGACCAACCCAGTTCTCTCAAAATTTTCTCTAGAAACCCTGGCCTATTCTCCAGATGCCTGGCATTTTCTGGAGCCCAGTTGCCGTGTCTCCTGGTGAGGGAGTTCACAGTCCAGGTCAAGCTGCCTACCTTGGGCATCTTTCGCAGATTGGGTGAAAGTTTGAGGCAGGTGACATGACCGCGATCATCCCCGACAATAATGATAGGGTAAACGGCGTTGAACTCAACGTGGGTAATCTTGTTTTTCTTCTTAGCCACTACTGGCTGGTTGCAGATAGCTTCATATTTGTTGATGACCAGGTCAAACACATGGGCCTAGCAGGAGGAAACACTGAGAGCTGTGTTTTTGACAATAAAAAAACCAAAACAAACAACATACCAGCTCAGCCATCAGAGTCATGAGATAATAGTAAATGGTATGTAAATAAAGGCGCAGCCCAGGCAAAGGGATGCTTAGGGCAACAGGGCCATAAACAACAAGGATTTTCATCATAGAACATTGTCAGGGATCTTAGTTCAAGCTCATCTAGTTCAAGTCCCTCTTTTTTTTTTTTCTTTTTGGAGTGGGGAGAGCAGGGCAATTGGGGTTAAGTGACTTGTCCAGGGTCACACAGTACGTGTGAAGTGTCTGTGGCCGGGTTTAAACTCAGGTCCCCCTGACTCCAGGGCTGGTGGAGTTCACTGTGCCACCTAGCCACCCCTAAGCTTCTCTTTTTCTAAACAAGGAAACTGAGGCCTAGATAAAATGATTTACTTATGATCGTACAGAAAATTAGTGCCCTAGCGAAGATTGGAACTTGGTTTTTCTGACCTCTGTACCAATTATCTTTTTAATCCAGAGCAATTCATTTGGGCAAAGCCTTGATGGAGGGACAGGTATTGCCATCAGAGGCTGCTATTGCCATGTAGCAAACACTAAAAGGACCTAAATTCCTTAGAGCAGGGATTAATAATTAGCCTGAAGTCCATGGACCTCCCAAAGGGCTCTGGATGGATTACAGAGAGTCTGTGAACTTATTTTATTTTTTTATTTTTATCTTTTGCTTTTTGGAGGGCAAGTGGGGTTAAGTGACTTGCCCAAGGTCACATGGTTAGTTTTTGTGTTAAGTGTCTGAGGCCAGATTTGAACTCAGGTCCTCCTGACTCCAGGGCCGGTGCTCTATTCACTGTGCCACCTAGCCTCCCCGAGTCTGTGAACTTAAATGAAAAAAAAACAAACCAAATCAAAACTACAGCATCTTTATTTGGTACAATGGAAGGAAAGCTTGCTCTGGAGTTTGAGGTTCCAGCCTCAATCTTGCCTCTGATGTTTACTCCCTGTGAGATCTTAGGCAAGTCACAACCCCTTGGGACCCCAGTTTCCTCATCTTTAAAATGAGGAGGGTGGAATAGATGACCTCCTAGGTCCCTTCCAGTTCTGGTTCCCTCTGTGAGAAGCTCTTCCTTCTTCAGAAACATCCTTCTAATGGGTATGTCCTGGTACTTACAATCTCATCATAAGAGCTAATTTCTTTGGGTTAAGGATTCACTATCTTCAGACAAGTCTCTGGTGGAGGGTTGAGTTGGGTTAATGAGTTCAGTCTAATGTGAGATACCTTTTACACACTTTGCTATCCAGGACATTACAGGGTACCCGAGGGGGGAGTGGGAAGTCCACCAGAGACAAATTTTGATTTAAGAATGTTGCCGTGGGCCACTCCCGCTCTCACTTAGGCCTGGGAATGACTGAGTTGCCAAGCACCAGTTACTTGATGCTCAGCCTCTGGAGAGGCAGGATGGTATAGAAGGACCTGGGTTGGACTCTCCTGGGTCTGCTTCTTACTCCTTGTAAACCCCTCTTGTCTGGGCTGCAGCCTCCTCTTCTGCAGAATGAGGACTTTGGAATAGATGGTCTTTAAGGTTCCTTCTAGCCCTAAATCCTGTGAGCTATGAGATGCCACCTTAAGGGGCTCTCCAGGGACCTTCCCTGCCAAGGCAGGGGCATCAGAGCAGTGGGCAGGCATGGAGCCAAGAGGAGGAAGAGCAGAGATGAAGCTGAGTGTGAGCAAATGCATACTCTGCAGTCATTCAGAGCCCTTCAGCATGCACTATCCAGGGGCACCTCTCTGCCTTGACTTCCCTCCTTCCAGCACACACACACACAGATACACACACAGACACACACACATACACACACACACACACACACACACACACACACACACACCCCAAGCTCATTACAGCCACTGTGTTTCAGCTCAACGTGTTCTTGGAATATTTCCCTTTCTCTTTCTTTGTCCCCTCCTCCCAGTTTGACTTGGCCTGATCTCCAAACATGCTTCAGCTTCCTTTACACCCAGAATTTAGGGCTACTTTGACAGTTCTCTCTGCCCTCCTCTCAACTGGAATCTGGAGACTCCCACACCTGGACATGGACTTTCACCAATCAGAGCTAATGGGGTAAGAGATGGGGACTGGTTCTCCTGAGAATGCCCAGGTTCAGTCTTCTGCCTGGACGGCCCTCACCAGAAGATCAGTCAGTCATTAAGCACTTACAGTGCCCACAGCGTACTAAGTGCTGGGGATCCAATGAAACACCAATCTGTCCCTGCCCTCAAGTAGCTTACATTCTAATGGGGAAGACCATATGCCAACAAGTGGGTACATATAAGGTATATATTCCACATCAGGGGGAGGTAATCTCAGAAGTCGAATCAAGGCCAAATCCTTCCCGTCACTAGCACAGGTTGCTGAGCTAAATCATTCAATCAAACTAACTGACACTCCAGGCTTCGCCACCTGATCTCTGGTGGGTTGGGGAGTCCTAACTGGACCAGGGCTGACAAAGGTGAACTTTCGGCATGGGGGTTGGTGACAGGACTCTCACCTTCCCATCAGTGGTGACTGCAGCAAAGACAGTGGAGGAGTATGGGGCCCAAGCTATATCACCCACAGCGGAATTCAAGTCATAGATGAACATGGGTTTCCTGTAACAATGGAAAGATGAGAAGAGGGTGAGATGAGTCAGAAAATAGCTCTTGGGTGCCCCTTCTGGTGGGGCCCAGGGCATGATTCCTAGGCTGCTCCCTCTCCCCCACCCCTCCAGGCTCACTTGATATTTGGTTCCCAGGTCATTTCCTCCCTTCCTCCCTTCCTCCCTTCCCCCTTCCCTCACTTGATGGTGTGGTCCCAGATTTTCACTGTCCAGTCAGAGCTACAGGACATGAAGACTTTGGAATGGTATGGGTTCCAGGTCACTGCATCCACCGCCATGTTGTGGGCTTCAAATGTGTCAAGGAATTGGCTGGAGTAGGTTTTGGAGCACTATGATAGAATCAAAGGTCAGCAGTCGCTCCTGTCCTCAGGACAGTGGCAGCTAGGTACCAGGCTTGGAATCAGGAAGACCTGAGTTAAATTCGGCCTCAGTCATGTACTAGTTGTGTGACCCTGGGCAAGTCACTTAACCCTGATTGCCTCCCGGAAAAACCCAACCCAAACAAACAAAAAGAAACGGAGAATGTCTAGTTTGCAGAAGAGATTATTTGGAGAGATGGGGTGTGATAATTATTTTGTGGTATTTGATAGATCATTATAAGAAGGGTTGGATCTTTTTGTCTTGCCTTCAGAGGATAGAACTAGGAGAAAATGGTAAAAGTTACAGAGGCAAATTTCCACTCTATATAAGGAGAAACTTCCTAATAATTTGAACTCCCCAAAGGTTCATGACTGGAGTTTTTCTAACAGGGGCTGAATTACTACTTGTCATCCATGTTGAAGACAGCATTCCTTTTCAGGCAAAGGTTGGACTGGATGGCAGCTCAGGTTCCTTTCAGTTCTTGAGATTTTTGTGATCTTGTCACTCGCTGGTGCGAGGCAGACAGGGCCTAGCATCTAGCTTAAAATAACAGGGAAGAAGAAGCCTGGCCCACCCGAGCAGTGGAGGGGCCGAAGAAGAAGGTTAAGACACATCAGAATGAGAGAACATCTTCAGCGCAGAAGGGAGCAAGGCTTACACACTCCAGCCAGGGAGAAAACAAACAGATGAAGGGACAGGCTTTCCTGAGGCCAGGAACCAGACTGGAGGGGATACTCAAGCAGTGGCCAAGGGAGGCATCCACAAAGTTGGGACAGGGGCTGGTAAGTGAGAACACTGGCTTTGGAGCCCAGACACAAAATGGGGCCAGGATCGAAGCTAAGACTTCAGAGGGATGGGGGCAGGGTCTTAAGCCAAAGAGCAAACCCTGGCACCCAAGGAAGATGAGTGCTTGTTTTAGACCCACATGAAAACTAATAATAAGAAGAATAATACCTAACATTTACATAGCATTTACTGTGTTCTAGGCACAATGCTAACAATATGCACTTTACAGTTATTATCTTAATTCATCCTCACAACAACTCTTGGAGGTAGGTGCCATTATAATCCTCATTTCACAGATAAGGAAACTGAGGCAACCAGAGGTTAAGTGACTTGCCCTGGATTGCATAACCAGTAAGTGTCTGGGGCCAGATTTGAACTCTTGACTCCAGGCCCAGTGCCACCTATATAGGCAGGCTACCTATCCAAGGCCACAAGTCGTCAGGTGCCCTTAAGATGGAGGTGCATCCTAGGTTTGGAAGGGTGGGGAAGAAATGTTTCCCTGTGTAGACACAGGACACACCAATGGGCTGTCCACACTCAGAACCACCATTCATCTTCCCATGGAACCAGAGGAAGATGTGCATGGGTGCTTTAGCTAGGCAGCATGTCCAGATAATTCCGTTTTCCCTTTGCCCCAGATCTCCCTGGCAAAGGCTCCATGAGTGGTCTCAGGGGCAGGGGTCACAATCAGGCCAGGGGAGGGGAAACGAGAGAGCCAGGGAATTAAGCTGTGCCTTGTCTCTCTTCCTGGGTCTCAGGGACAATAGCCTCTCCCTATCCATTCTTCACACACCCAGTTCTTTGAAAAGAGAAAAGGGAAAATGGTCACATGAAAAAAGAGGGTTGATGGCTGAGGACTCTAGAGAATCCATGACCTGTCAAGGCTAGCAGGAAGGACTTAGGCTGAGGACAGTGCTGGAGGGAGGAGTTTCATTTGCTCCTTTGGTCCTAATGGGTAGGGAAAGGAATGGGGTGCATCATCCATTGTGCAAGAGTGTGAGAAAGCAAGGAAAATAAAGTGGCTAGCCTTCCCCTCTGTCCCTTAATACTTGGATATGCTTGGGTAACTGATTTAACCTCTTTGGACCTCAGTTTCCTCATCTGTAAAATGAGGAGACTGAATTAAAGTTACTGCTGTTGTTCTAGCTATGATGCTGTCTTCTGCTCATTCACACTAGATTGTTAATGACTAATAATATTCTGGGTCCAAGAAGTTTTACATTCTCATAAATGCTCTTTGAGGCCTTGGCCATAAAATCCATGCCTTAATCCAAAGGATTAAATGCCTAATGCTGAGATTTCAAGCACAGTAACAGGTTGGAGTGGGTGGGTGGATGGGGGTAGCTTTCTGGTGGCCCCAGTGCATCAGCCTTCCTACACACTCACTCCAGCAGCACTTAAGGCTACTTGGTCCTCAGGGGTCAGGTCCTGGCACCCCTGGCCAGGGCTGCCTCATTCTGTTTCTCTTTCAGGGACCTCCCCTCTCCCTGCCACCAGGCTGAAACCTCCCAGCATACCAAGTAAATCCCTGATCCCTGGCAAAGGGGTGGCCTAGGCTTGCAGCTTCATAAGAATGCGGAGAGCCCTGTGGGTAATTAAGATAATGATTTACTTGGCTTCAGAAATGCTAATAGCAGAGCACTCTTCTGTTTTCCAAAATTATTCTGGGCTAAAAATTAGCGAGTTACCACATTGCCGGTGGGGGCCGGGGCCGTGCATTGGGGGGGGGGGGGGGGGGTTTGTAGTCTCGTAAAAAAAAAAATTATATAAACACAAAAACAAAGACAAATAACTCAATCACTCTTAACTTTGGTTTTTTTTTTATACTCAAGGAGGAGAGCTG
>NW_027186354.1:689115-696760 GCF_028583685.1 Petaurus breviceps papuanus | reverse complement strand
GTGGGGGACGGGGGGGGGGGGGGGGGGGGGGGGGGGGGGGGGGGGGGGAGAGGATTGTTAATCTTCGGTACAAATAAAATGTTTTCAGAAACATACTGAATCCCAGATCCAATCCTACTTCTATGAAGTTGGGTTTGTTTTTTGGAACTCAGTGGAGCCCCCCACCGGGCTCCCCTCTCTCTGAACTCTTTCTGCACTTTGAATCAATGCCACAGTAGGCCCTTGAGCGCTCCCTCTGTCTGAGGCTTGTGAATCTTGTCTCCCCAGCCTGACTAAGAAACTCCTCAGGGGATGGACTGTGTCTGATTCTTCTTTATCCCCCCCTCCTCCCCTTAGCACAGGGCTGGGCACCCAGTAGTTGTTAATAAAGGTTCATTGTTGGACTGAGATCAGCTCCCAGAAGTTCTTTTAGTTAGACTTTGGATTCCTAAAGGAAAATTGCTGAGTCCTTTCTCCTTTCCATTTAAGCAGGTCCCTTCAGGAAGCCTTCCTGAGCCAATGGGCTCCAAGGCAGGGAATTTTCCTCAGGTCCTCCCCACCAGGCTCCGGATGGCCCCTCCCACCCACTCCTTAGGAAACCTGTGACAAACTGGATTGCATTAATGAAGGCATCTGTTTTATGTCAGCCCTTGGATCCCCCCATTTTATATCTGTCTTGTCTGTCTCTCTAGGGCCTTTGGCTTCCTGAGGGTGGGCCTAGGGCTGTGTAACTTTGGCTAGAGGCTTAGAGAGGAGGGATCATAGGATTTAGAGCTGGAAGAGACTTCAGAGCTCAGTCCAATTCCTGCATTTTACAGATGGGGAAAATAGAGACCCAAGGACCTAAAGTGACTTATCCAAGGTCACATAGCTAATAAAGAGTACAGCTGGGATTCGAACCTAAGACTTCTGATTCCAAATACAGTGCTTTTCTAGGGTAGGAAGAGATAGATGGAAGGAGGGACTTGGGGGGGGGGCACAGAAGGATAAGTACAGATAAGACTGGTTTGACAAAGGACATTAGCTCCCTCTCTCCTTTACCCTTTTATCCATAGTGCCTGACATGGGGAGGCTTTGAGCAGGGGAAACAAGGTCTCTTGAGGCCTCCCTCCTCACTGGTAGTTAGGGGCTGTGATGGGCATAGTTGTCTTACTTTGTAGATTTTACCCTCCTCAGTGCCCACAAGAAACAAGTAGTCGATCTGCTTGTGGAAGTCGAAGGAAGTCCCACAGCCTAGAAGGGAAATGACAGTGACATCACCCTGGGCCCCCATCAGGCTTCCCATTCCAATCTGTTGCCAGACTGAGCAAAGAGGTTATAAAGAACAGCTGTCTGCCCTCATCCCCAACGCCTTTGGCCTTCCACGGATCTCTCTTTAGAGACGTTACACAAGTGTGTTCAAGGTAAGTATGAAGAGTAGATGGGTAAAAGGTAAGTAAGGGAAAGGATGAGGGGCAAGGGACAGGGCACTTATGCTCTGTAAACAGTGACGGGCCACAGGCTTTGTCTGTCATGGCTCTGCAGAGATGGCCTCTCTAAGCAATGTGCATCTCTACCAGGACATGCCGGCTTTGCAGACAGTGACTGTGTCTATAGTATTAGGTTCTGCAAACAGGACAGGGTCCTATGAACAATGCTATAAACATAAAACTAAGGATGGTTATTTCATGGTAGATGGGGAACACAAATTCCACTAATCCAGGTAACCACACACACTGTGCATGCAATGCCATCTTCTCAAGCCAAGGAGAGCAGGGGTGGTAATTACCCATTAACCAGCCTCCCATTCTAAGGCTCCTACTCAAGAGTTGGGTACAGTTATCTCTTAGGATAAACCCAATCTCTTCAGCCTGACTTCTTTTTTTCCCCTTCTTTAAAAATTTATTTTTTCCAATTACATGTAGTTTTCAACATTCATTTTTAAAAAAAAATTTGAGTTCCAAATTTTTCTCCTTTCCCCCTTTCCCAAGACAGCAAGCAATATGATATAGGTTATACATGTACAATGATGTTAAACATATTTCCACATTAGTCATGTTGTGAAAGAAGAATCAGAACAAAAGGGGAAAAACCACGAGAAAGAAAAAAAAAAAGAAAGTGAAAATAGTATGCTTCAATCTGCATTCAGACTCCATAGTTCTTTTTCTGTATGTGGTTAGCATTTTCTATCATGAGTCTTTTGGAATTGTCTTGGATCATTGTATTACTGAAAAGAGCTAAGTCTATCAAAGTTAGTCCTTGAACAATGTCGCTGTTACTATGTACAATGTTCTCCTGGTTCTGCTCATCTCACTAAGCATCAGTTTATATCTTTCCAGGTTTTTCTGAAGTCTGCCTGTTCATCATTTCTTACAGCACAATAGTAATCCATTATATTCATATACCACAATTTATTCAGCCATTCCCCAACTGATGGGCATCCCCCTCAATTTCTAATTCTTCGCCACCACAAAAAGAGTTAGTTCAGCCTGACTTTCAAGGCCATTTACAATCTGGCCACACCCTGTATCAATACAATCTTAACTCTACATTCTTTCCTATTCCGAATTCTCTCTCCAACTCAGACAAAATCTCTTTAAACATGCATGCACCCTTTCTTGCCTCAATGATAGAATACATAGAAAATCAGAATTGGCACAGGTTAGAGATTAGGAAGCCCAAACCTATTTTACAGATGAGGAAACTGAGCCTCAAGAGAGACTCACCCATGTTCATACAACTGACTAGTAGCAGAGGACCTAGTGAACTGAAGAACCAAGATGAACCAGAACCCAGATCTCCTCACTCTCAGTTTGGTGCTTCTTCCACAATACTAGACTTTGTCTTTGCTTCTATTATTCCCTCCTTCTCTCCTCTTCTTTGCTTATTTGGCATTGGCTTATATGTCACATGCTCTTTTTCCTGATAGAATGTAAGCTCCTTGAGGGGAGTGACTTTCATTTTTGTCTTTGATTCCTTAGAGCCTATAACACAACAGGTACTTAATAAATGCATGATGAATGATTTCCCACCCCCAAATATTTCCCATTGTTAAGACCCAGCTTAAGTCTCACCTTCTCCATGAAGTTATCCCTGAACACACTGGTCTCTTCTTTCTCTGAACACCTAGAATGCATTGAGAGGTAATGGCCCAATTTAAAGGAATCACTGGCCTCAATTAGGATTGCCCAGTAGAATGTGAGCACCCCATCTGAGGCTGTTCCCACCTGGGCTTGTGAATGTCTCATGGGCTTGTTTATGACAAGGTCTGGGGGTGAATATAAATTATGGCTTCTGTCTCATGTTCTCTATTGCTTGTGGGAAACATATTTGCCTAGGGGTATGTATGATTGTGGAATGTATTTTTTGCTTGTGAGACATTTAAATAGGGTTGGTATCTACTCTTCCCCACCATGCCTCAGCTTGCACTGAAGCACAAAAGTCCAGTAAATGTCAAAGTCTCTTTCCAAATCTTAGACAAGAATTTAGTGGCTGCCTGATGTTTTTGTTGCTGTCTGTCTACAGCCAGACCCAGGATGGACTTGATAACATGGGGAGGGGAGTTCAAAAGGTAAACAACATTTTAAGCACTTAGAAGGGTCCAGCCTCTGTTACTCCTATTTCTCTTCTAACTTAGCACGGGCAGTGGCCACACCCCAGTATAACCCTCTCAGCAGATGGGCTTTATAAACCAGGTTGACAGTAACTGACAGGCCTCCAACCCATTGGTGAGGGAGCCCCAAGCATGTGAATGAAGAATTTCCCCCAGCAGAATGGGTGGATGAGAGAGATTTGTTCCAGTGGCCATGAAGATGGCTAATGGAGGCACTGTGGAACACTTAGAGCTTGGTCATCCACTGCATTCCGGGCCATTGCCAGTCATCGTGACTATGGTCCTGCCACCGGACGTCCATGATTCTGGAAGACAGTGAGGCTGGCAACTTTGTGTAACTCTGCCTCACTTAAATCTTCAGGAACAAGTCAAGATATCCCCTGTGATGTCACTGGTCCTCTTCAAATACAAACAGCAACAACAACAAACAAGATGTCTCGCATTCATTTTCAATCTCTCCCTATCTTTTGACTTATTTCCTGCTGCTTGCAAATATACTCAGGTCTACCCCATCCTTAAAAAAGCCTTCAGTGGAGCTGCCATCTCCTTAGATCATCTTCCAACATCACCTCCCTTTCTTTCACTGACAAACTATCAGAAAGAACATTTGAAATTACTTTACCATCCGCTCTCTTTCCTAGTCCTTATAATTTGACTTCCAACTGTGCTACTTGAATGAAATGCCATTTAAATTTAAATTGTACTTAAACTGCTAAATTGGATGACCTTTTCTCAATTCTCACCTTTCTTGACCTCTCTTCAACTTTCGACACTATTCACTAAGCCCTCCTCCTAGACATTTTCTTTCCCTTGGGCTTCTGGGATCACTGCTCTCTCTCAGTTCACCATCCATCCAACTGTTCTTTGGTTTCTTTTGTGTGTTATACATCTCCTGCCCCCATGGGACTCCATCCTAAGCTCTTTTTTCTCTCTGTAGTTATCTCATTTGCTCCCATGGGTCCAAGTATTAGCTCTAATATGTAGATAATGTAGATACTCCCAAATCTAGGTATCAAATCCTAATACCCTCATCCCACATCATCAGCTGCCTGCTGGACATTTCTTCTTGGATGTTCTATTGGCATCTCAAGCTCAGTATAGTTATCCCTTCCACATCATGACTTTCTCTAATGTGGTTTTGAGGGTTGGCATGAGAAATTAAATGGGAAATTTTTTGGTAGTTTCACGGAAGCCACAGAAGTTACACAAAGGGCACCAGATGACACAGCAAAGGTTTAGAAACTCAGAAATGCATGAATATACGTATATTATAATACCAGCATATTCTATCTCTTAATACTGTAAACACCCCATAAAAGAAAAAGGAAAAACTCAGACTTCTCTGCCATAAAGGGAGGGTCAAAAATTTTTAAATAGACTTTCTAGATCTCAGTGGTGCCATGCCCCTAAGCCCCTCCATGTGAAAGGGATAATCATATAAATGATATAACTATATTAAAAAGTGGTTCTCATTATCTTTGCTCCTAAAACTTCTACTCCAGACTTACCTCTTCCTACTCAGGGCACCGCCATTCATCTAGTTTCAGCATCATAACCTTGGAGTCACTTGTGTCCCCTCCCTCCTTCATTCACTATCCAATCCAATCCAATTTGGTAGATCTTGTGGTTTCTTCCCCCACAGCATCATTCACATCTGTTGCCTTCTCCCCACTCTCTCAGCTGTCACCCTCATTGTCTCTTGTCTGGGCTGCCATAATAGACTCTTCTAATTGCTTTTTCTGATTCCAGTCACCACACTCTACAATCCATCCTCCAAACAACTGCCAGAATAGTCTTCCTGAGGCACAGGCTTGACCGTGTCACTCACTCCCTTGCTTAAAGCCCTTTGGTGGTTCCTCACTGGCTCTCGGGTAAAGCACAAACTCCTCAGCCTGGCACTCAGAGATTGCCACCATCTGGCTCCCAGTTACCTTTCCAGATCTTATTTTATGCGACTCCCCTTCATGGACTGTCTGTTCCAGTCAGACTTGATGACTGGCTCTTTATGAGCTCCATCTTTCATAGCCAGGCAGTTGCACAAATCATCTCCCGTGGTGGAAGGCACCATCTCCTCATCTTAATCTCTCTTAGTTCAGGTACTATGCCTTCTATGAAGCCTTTCCTAATCCTGCCAATTGTTAGTTCTTCCTCCCATCTCAATTTACCTTGTACCACACTTATTTAGGTAAGAGTTCATATCCTTCCAAAAGAATAAAGACTCCTTAAGGGTGAGGACTGTCTTTGTATCCTCATCTGCTAGTACAGGAGTATCTGTATAGGGGATAGGGATTGGATCTATGACTACATCAGTACTGCTGTTGTTCAGTCATTTTTGGTCATGTGTGACTCTCTGTGACCCCATTTGGGATTTTTCTGGCAAAGATACTGGAGTGTCTTGCCATTTCCTTCTCCAGCTCATTTTACAGATGAGGAAACTGAGGCAAACAGGGTGAAACAACTTGCCCAGGGTCACAGAGTTAATAAGTGTATGAGGCCAGATTTGAGTTGAGGAAGAGGAGTCTTCCTGATTCTAGACCCAGCCCTCTATCCACCGTACCACCTAGCTGCCCTATACATTAGTACACAGGACTCCCATTGAGGCAACTTCTACCATTGCACGTCAGGAGCTTGTTTGTCTGCAACTTGTAGTTTTAGAGAATTGTCTAGAGCACTGAGAAGTTAAGTGACTTGTCCAGGGTCACACAGTCAGTATGTATCAGAGGCAGGACTTAAGCCAGGTCTTCCTGGCTTTGAGACCAGCTCTCTATATGCATACTATGCCATATTGCCTCTTATGAGGCAATTATTAGGCACTTAATGTGAAATTAAGTTGGATGCAGTGGCAGTGGTGAGATTAGCTCCAAAGCCCAGAGATTACCGGGACCCAGAGAATATGGGAACCCCAATGAGGGATGGATGGAGAGAGGAGGGAAAGACAGCTATGAACTCTAGAATCAAAAAGTCTCCGTGCTGGAAGGGCTCTCAAAGGCCATTTAATCCAGTCGAGGCCTGAACAGGAATCCATCATGTTACATCCAGTCAAGTGGACCTGCAGCCTTTTCTTGAAGACCCCTGCTGATGGAGACTCTCAAGGCATCTCCTTCTACTCTGAGACAGTTCCAGCTGTCAGGAAATTTTTCCTTGTACTTGCCATTCAAAACCTCTCCTCTTCCATTTCCACCAACAGCTCCTAATTCTGCTGTCTGGACCCAAGCAGAATAAGCCTAATTCTTTTTTGACATTAGAGTCCTTCAAATACTCGAAGATACTATCATGTTCACCCTAATTCTTAATTCTTCTCATTTGGAAGTGCTTTATTTTTGTCCATTACGTCATGTAAGCATCATGACCATCCTATGAAGTATCGTGGTTTGGGGTATTATCTCCATTTTACAGATAAGAAGACAGACTTGGAGTGGTTAAGTGACTTGCCCATAGTCACATAGCTAGTAAGTGTCAGGGTCAGGATTTGAACTCAGATTTCACTGGCTCCAAGTCCATAGTGCTAGCCACTATGGCACAAAGCCTTTTCCAATTCTTATATGGTACCACATTGAGTCTTCTCGTTGTCCTTGTTATGCTCCCAATCAAACCACCACTACATTGGGAAAGGAATTACTTTTCTGAAATCTGTTTCTGAATATTCTCAATTTTCAGGATATTTCTACACCAGTAGCTATCATATTTCTTGATGGCTGCTTCATATAATGGTAAAAGAAGGAATAGAATTTTTTTCTACCCTATCAACAATGTGTCACTTTTCCAACATAGCATTACCTAAGTCAATGTAATAACATTTAAATTGCATTTTTGATATTCTGAATCATTTCTTTGAGAAAATGTCACAAACTTCTCTGCCTGGGCAATTTCCTCATACACATAGTGAGTGTGGTCACACCTGATCACACATTGTCTTATAACTATTCTGTTTCATACCTCTGAGTACTGTCATTCCAACCTGTGAGCTCAGGGGGTAGGGACTGGACCGTCCTTCCTTCCTTCCTTCCTTCCTTCCTTCCTTCCTTCCTTCCTTCCTTCCTTCCTTCCTTCTTTCCTTCCTTCCTTCCTTCCTTC
>NW_027186354.1:682962-688715 GCF_028583685.1 Petaurus breviceps papuanus | reverse complement strand
TCTCTCTCTCTCTCTCTCTCTCTCTCTCTCTCTCTCCCTCCCTCCCTCCCTCCCTCCCTCCCTTCCTTCCTTCTTTTCATCTCTCCTCACAGTGCCAGGCACTCAGGGAGTGAGTTCAGCCACTACATGTGTTCTGTTCCCCCAAGGTGAATTTTAATCTGCCCTGCTCAAGGCAGATAGTTCTCCAGGCTATAGGTATAGGTAATGTCTCAGTAAAAGGCTAGAAACTTAAGGTGGACCATTCAAGCAAGCAAGTTCATTGTCAGAGTAACTAACAAGCAAGCAGGAGTCAGAGCCAGGAAGGAAGGAATGCCCAAGATCTGGAAGCACATGTCACAGTGGGGTGGTGATCTGGGGGTCAAAAACAAGCAAATGCATTGTAAAGTTTGGCAAGAGCTCTGGAAACCAGGGGTCCAAACAAGTCTGAGCTTAGATAAAGAGGTTTATATACAATTCTAATTCGCTCAATGTGATGATAGTGAGCTCTGTTGACTGGGGCTGATATCTTGTTTTTCTGAATGAGCTTCAGCTATAGACAGCTCCTGGCCACTTCTGGGGAGGCCATCTAGTTTATGTAGGGGTGGACAATGAAAGGATTTGACAATCTGACATTCAGCAAAGTCTTTGCTATCCAGCCCCAAAGAAGACTAAAAGCCTGGCCCTCAGGAGCTCACTATGGGTCATCAGTCCTCTTCAAAAACAAAGGATGAACAGCAGCAGGATGGAGAGAACCTCGATAGAGTTAGTACAGCAAGCTCTGGACCCTGGACCGGAAATCAGCCTGGGCATAGGGACAGCTAATGGTTGGAGGTCCTCAGTGTATGAAGCAGGGAAGGGAGTAGAGATACCTCTTAAAAACCAGAGTGAATTTTAATTTGAACAGCTTTACCTCATGGTCAGTAATCCTGTGAAGCCCCTTAAGGCCATGGATGCACCAAGGGAGGCTGTGTCAAAATTCAAAACAAGGCTAGAAAATCCCTATTCAATCATTGCTACAAACTTAACCCTTGCCTTTTATGGGAATTTTAGGGCTTTAGTCTTCAAAGAGACACATCCCCAAATGTCTGGGACTGTATAAGCTTCTATCCTGTGAAAGAGATTTCAAATCACATTCCAAGAGCCAAGCCATGGTCATTGACATTGCAGATTGGTCTAGGCTCCTGGCAAGAACTTGGAGTTGGAAGCTAGAAGACTGGAATTCCAGCATGGTCTTTGGTGCTTTGTGACCTTACACTGGTCTTTTTGTAAAGAGACAGATTCAGAAATTCTCAGAACCCTTGCTGAAAGAGATAAGGCAGGACATTAAGCCATTTGCTTTCAGGAACAGTCAATTGCTTGTGGCCTTAAGAAGGTAAGAGCTCTGGGGCGGCCAGGTAGCACAGTGAGTAAGAGCACTGGCTCCAGTGTCGGGATGACCTGGGGTTCAAATCCAGGCTCACATACTTAGCACCACACCCAGAAATAACTGGCCATGTAACCTTGAGCAAGTTACTTAAGACCATTGCTTTAAAAAAAAAAAAAAGGTAAGAGCTCCAGAAAAAATTCGACCCCCTGATATTCATACTGGGGAGAAACCAGACCATTAGATTTCTGTCCTCAGCTTAGGGAATGTCCCATTTTATCCTCAATTTTCATTCCCAGGACTTCTTTGAGGTCTTTCTTACCCTTCCAAATTCATCAGACTCATCTCACAGAGAGGAGCCAGGCTGAAGCCCAATCTTCATCTTTCAGAGTTCCTGTAAATGCTCCTTGACTCATAAAAGGAGATTCTACTCCATGCAGGAAAACTTGGGATGAGCCATGTGTTTCTCTGCACTCTCCCCTCAAGTTATTAGCCTTATCTCAGCTGAAGCTATTCAACCACCCAGCAATTCAGAAAGGCATGGGACCAGTACATGCCTGCTGCAGAAACCATGGATACTACCTGGAGCTGAAATGTCATGGAAGTTTGGGGCTGGTTTGCTCTATTAACTTTTGCCTAGGGTAGACTGTCCTGGCAGCTAAGGCATCCATCTAGTTTAAAAACTTTCTTCTCCTCCTCCTCCTCCTCCTCCTCCTCCTCCTCCTTCTTCTTCTTCTTCTTCCTCTTCCTCTTCCTCCTCCTTCCTATCAGGTTCTGAACTTTCACAGAACATATCTTTACATTTATATTATTGTTATTTTGGGCTCTATTTTTCTGTTTGTTTTTTTTTTGCCTTCCATTATTTCATAAACGTCCTTCTAGATTTCTTTGTATTTCCCATACTTATTCAATCTCAATTGCATTATGATGTTCCATTAAATGAATGTAGCGCAATTTATTGAACCACTTCCCTGTTCTGGGACATTTAGGCTGCTTTTTAAAAATAATAATTAATGAATTAATTAATACTGCTTTAATGAATAATTAATGAATTATTAATGAATTAATAATTAATGAATACTGCTTTGAAAATTTGGAAGACTTTTCTTTCTTCTATTCTCTCATCTATTGGTTTCTACAATACTATTTTCTCTAGTTTTCTTTCCTCCTCCTCCACTTTCTTTGCTAGTTCCTTTTCTCCTTATCCTTGAAGCCTGGCCTCAGGCACTTTTTCTCTTTTTTACCCTCTCTCAATAATCTTATCTACTGTCATGACTTCAATTACCCCCTCCACCTCAAATTTATATTTCCAGCTCCAACTTCCTACTGTCTATCTCTACTTGAGTATCTCACTGATACCCCAAACTCAACATGGTCAAAACTGGACTCATTGTCTTGCCCCCTAAATTTTCCTTTTCTCCAAATTTCCATATTTCTATTGAAATTCTCCCAGTTACATGGGCTTGTAAACTCAGCTAACTTTAAATGCCTTCTTCCTTCTTCCTGATCCTCCTGCTTCCATCAAATGCCAGGTTCTCTGGTGTCCCTCTGAGATATCTCTACTATGTATGGGCTCCTTTCTGTTTACTGCTGCCACCCTAAGTTCAGCTCCTCATTAGCTTTCCCTTGGACTATTATTATAATGGGCTTTTCACTGGTCTCTGGTCTCTTGTCTCCCCCTTCTCTTCCACATTCTCTACACCAGTGGTATCAAATAGAAGAGGGGGCCACTAAAACCATACATAAGGAGCCATGTGGTCCATACTGACTTAGAAAACCACATAGTAACATTATTTATGTTCTATTGTGTTTTATTTCTTTATTTTGTTAAATATTCCTGGATTACATTTTAATCCGGTTCAGTCCCTACTAGGGAGTGTTGCTAGTCACAATATGGCCAGTTGGCATGTTTGATACCTCTGCTTTACCCCACTTCCAAAGTCATCTTCCTAATGCAAATTACATCACTGTTGTGCTAAAAAAACAAGACAAAACAAACAAATAACAACAAAACCTTCAGGGCTCCCCACTGGCCACTTAATAAAATACAGACTCATAAGCCTGACATTTAAAGCCCTCTGCCATCTGCTTCCAGCTCCCTTCTACAGCCACATCTTAGGGACTCTCTTTGTGTATTTTCTGCTCTGGCCAAACTGAATTATTCAGTGTTCTGTGATTTTATCCTGCCCTCTCTTGCCTAGATTGGATTCCTTTAAACACCTCCTACTGACAACTTTCTTTTCCTTCAGGGCCCAAATTTAGTATCACCTCCTCCTCTCCTTTCCTAATCCCTGCAGCTGGAAATTAGTCCTCCCTCCTTGAATTACGCAGGCCATCCAACTTAATCATTTTCTAACTTGTATTATAGTTATTCATGTATAGGCCTCCCCCCACCCCACTAGATTGTAAGCTTCTTGAGGGTAGGGGCCTATATAATTTTTCATATTTGTATTTTTGGCACTTAATTCAATGTCTTTGCTGGAGTAGTATATTGAAAGTAATCGGAGGGTGATGTCACCTACCAAGAACATAACAGCTGGCACTGGAAGCATTTCCAATGGCCTTATTACAGCCAGGCACTATTAGGGCAATATGCCTATCTATTATTTAGATGGGGGGTCCTTAGCTTGAGGAGAAGGTCCACAAATTTATTAAAAAGAAAAATTTTTGATACCTGCATTTCAATATAATTGGTTACCTTTGTAATCCTATATTATATATATGTTATTTAACATATATTTATTTTATGCATTTAAAAACATTATTCTGAGAAGGGGTCCCTAGGCTTCACCAGGCTGCCCAAGGGATAGAGGACACAAAAAGGCCTAGAGCCTCGTCTGGCTCCACTTTTCTCCATCTGCACACTCTGTCCTCTGACCCCTCCCTGGTCTCAGAATTCCCCCTGCCTACCTTGTCAGGACCACCTCCCTATGCCTATGCCCCTAGCTCTGCTCAGGTTAGTGCTGGGCCTGGCCTTGGCATGAACACTCCAGGCAAACCCCTGCTCTAATTACTAGTTCAGCCTCTTGCCTACCATTCTAGGCATCCCTCCCATCTGCTGGTTCTTGGAGTGGAACAGGAAACATTTTTATACTATATATTCAGCCTCTCCAACCTGGCTGCAAGGAACCTAATTCAGTCCCGTCACAGCCATTCTGGCTGCCCCTGCATTGTTCTCTATCCTCCCACCTCACTCCTCCTGACTGCTTCTGGGTCTGGGATCGAGTGTTCACCAACCCTTTCCTATAAGAGCAGTGCTGT
The DNA here is from genome assembly GCF_028583685.1 of Petaurus breviceps papuanus. Classification (NCBI taxonomy): domain Eukaryota; kingdom Metazoa; phylum Chordata; class Mammalia; order Diprotodontia; family Petauridae; genus Petaurus; species Petaurus breviceps. The sequence goes on along the minus strand of NW_027186354.1, from coordinate 684,112 downwards.
TAAATGAGCTGGGCCCTGAGCTGAAATTCAGGAGCCCCAGATTCTAATCCCAGCTCTGCCATGGACTTGCTGTGTGACCTCTGGGGATCTTCTTGGCCTTTCTGTGTCTCAAGCTGCCTCCTTTGTACTGGGGATAATATCTTTCTTCCTTACCTTCCAAGATTAGTGTGAGGATCAAATGGAAAAAATAATGGCCATGAAAGTGCTTGGTATGCTGATGGTTAAAAAAAAAAAGATAAATAGTGTGAAATGAAAAGTCATGGTTTTATATTGAATCTTCTTTTTTATGTTGTGCTGTGCATATGTAAATGTTCTTTTTGTATGTGTCTTTCTGGATTTAAGTTCAAAGTGAGTAAAAATTTTAAAAAGAGGAAAAATTGGCATACAGATATAAGGTCTTATCATCACTGGTCAAGGCAAACTACGAACCCCAATACCAGTGGTTTAACAGCACAGAATCACATCTTCCTGGCTGCTGCCTTGCAGGTATCTTACCCTGGTTCTTGTAAGTGGGCTCCGGCCTTGCTCTTCCTGGACTAAGTTCTTGCCTTGCAGGCTTGCACACTGGTTACAGTAACTGGGTCTCTATCTTCTAATCTTTCCAGTCTCCTACCCCCAGTCCCTGCCTTGGTTCCCTAACAAGGAAACCTCTCAGACTAGAGGCTCATCTTGTCTCTTTCCCCAGATCCTCTCAAGGACAGAGAGAGATTCCTTTGGCAATAATACCAGTTCTATTGGCTATCAACAATAGGCACTTATTATATACCTATTGTATACCAGTCCCTGCCCTCACGGAGCTTACATTGAATTGGGAGAGACAATAAAGACTCTTATACAGAATAAACACAAACTAAATACAAGGTAATTTGGTGGGGAGGGCCCTAGAAGCTGGGGGTAGGGGAGTGGTGGTTTGGGAAAGTTTAGTATACAAGGTAGTGTCTGAGTCTGGATGGCAGTGAGGGATTCTATGAGGCAGAGGTGAGGAAGGAGTGCCCGAGAGGCACAAGGGAGAGTCGGTGCAAAGGCCTAGAAATGAAAGATGGGACTGTTTCATGTGAGGAACAGCAAGAAAGTCAGTTTGATGAGATGGTGATTCAAAAAGTAACGTATAATAAGGCTGGAAAGGTGGGTTGGGACCAAGCTGTAAAGG